>NC_060279.1:33351668-33434669 GCF_021613505.1 Equus quagga | reverse complement strand
GGGTGGCGCGGTGAGACAGGAGGCTCCGCGTCCCGCCCACCGCCTTGAGATGTATAGCTGCCTGGATCTGTCGGGTCATGTTGTGCTGTGTAGGGGATCCGCTGTTGGCCATGGATCTCTGGTTGTAATTTAGAGGGAGAGACAAAGGCAACCCCTCACTCCCTCTGGAGAGCCCTCGGCTTCTTTGTTCCCCCAGGTCCTCAGGCTTCATTTGCTCACCTCCCTCTCCTGTCTCAGGCCCCAGGCTCTTCTCCCCCCCCCCCCCCCCACTCCCCCGTTCCTGACGTTCCTGACGCTTCTGCGCCCATCTCTTAGGGCCTCACAGTCTCCGTCTCCTGTCTCCCACCTCAGGCTTCTGCACTCCTCTCTCGGTTTTCTCCCTCCCTCTCCCATCCCCTCACTTCTTTACCACCTCACTCCTCCATTCCCTCCACTTTCTCTCTGCTCGCTCTTTGTCTCCCCACCACTGTCTTCTCATTGCCCGGCCCCTCCCTCCGCACTCCCTCAGGCCGCCATTCCTCTCCCCCTCCCCCTTCATCCCCTCCAGCCTCCCGGTCCTCACTTTCCCTCGCTCTTTTTGCTTTCTTCTCACCAGTTGAGCTGGGTCAGCTATATCCAGGGATAACTATGGAGTTTGGGAAGACAAGGGGGAGGGTAACGCCTCAAGAGCTGAATCCAAGCTCAGGACCTAAACCTAAAAGGGTGCCGAAAATGGTTGGAAGAAGGAAGAAAGAAAAGGTGAAGAGGAAAAAAAACAAGGCAAATATAGAGGAGCTGAAGAAGGAAGTGGTCATGGTGAGAACACCCAAAATGGATGCTAACAAATTGCCCTCTGAAAATACTCCTCAACCCTCAACCTTTTAACATCTTACCTTGAGGATTAATCACACAGGCCAGAGCCATCCCTCTTCCCCCAAATGTTTCTCTCCTTCCCCTGGAAATGACCTGGGGTCGCCACCTCTTCCTCAATGACTCCACTGTCTCCTCAGGATGACCATAAATTAACCTTGGAAGAGCTGAGCAGAAGGTATTCTGTGGACCTGACAAAGGTGAGTGAAGGAACAACCTGAGGGAGGCAGAGGGTCCCCGTCCCCAACTTTGAGGCTACCAGGACAAAATTGGAGCTAGAAATCAAGCCCCTCACTTCAAGTCCAGTTTTTTTTTTTTTTGAGGAAGATTAGCCCTGAGCTAACTGCAGCCAATCCTCCTGTTTTTGCTGAGGAAGACTGGCCCTGAGCTAACATCCGTGGTCATCTTCCTCTACTTTGTTTGTGGGACACCTGCCACAGCATGGCATGCCAAGCAGTGCCATGTCTGCACCCGGGATCCGAACTGGGGAACCCCGGGCCGCCAAAGCAGAACATGCGAACTTAACCTCTGTGCCATGGGGCCGACCCAAAGAGTCCAATATTCTTACCCTTAACTTCCACCCAGCCAAGTTCCACAGGACACACACCTGGAAGATGGTGATCATGGTAACTGCCTCCCAGAGAGGTCAGGATTAGATAAGAAAGTAAGAATGGTTTAGAGCAGCGCTGCTCAGACATTTGTCCTCAGGACCCCTTCACACTCTTATTATCAAGGACCCCAAAGAGCTTATGCTTTGTGAGTTATATCCATCTGTATTTACTGTATTAGAAATTAAAATTAAGAAAATTTAAAATTATTTCCTAATTCATTTAAAAACAAGAGGAATCCCATTGTATATTAGTAAAAATAGTATTTTTATGACACCAAAAATAGTTAGTGGCATTTTGCATTTTTTTAAAAATCTCTTTAATGTCTAGGTTTTTAATAGAAGACAGCTGGATTCTCATATATTTTCAGTAGTAAATCTGCTGCAATATCATGTGTCATGTAGCCTTTGGAAAATTCCACTGTATACTCGAAATAATGAGAGCGAAAAAGGAAAACAATGCATTTAGTATTCTTATGAAAATCATTTGACCTTGTGGACCCCCTGAAAGGGTCTCGGCACCCCGTGGGTCCCCAGACCACACTTTGAGAACCACGGTTTAACAGCAAAACCATATATAACTACTCCTACCATTACCACTGCTGTTACTAGAACCACTAATACAATGATCACAAGTAAAACACTTAAATAAAAGCCCTCAAAATGTAAGTTCCTCTTAGCTCTAGAATTTCGTCTTTGGAGGGGCTTGGAGTGGCCATCTGGTAACCAGTAAAGAGCGTAGGAGGCTTGTCTTGTTTTTATTAAAATTGCATGTTTTTCATGGGGAGGTTGGGGAGTGGCTGATGGTGATTAAGGAGAGTGTGTTTTACAATTCTCTGGTAGGTTCTACTATCATTTTCATTTAGAGTAAAAAGCACACAAGCTTGTGTACAAGGCTACAGTGAGAATCTATGCATTCATGTATTTAGTTGGGTTTTTTTTCCTATTTGTAAGTTAAAGAGTCAAAGTGGGACTGTCCATATGTTCTCAACATTATGTATTCTATCTCATCATTACATTAGTTTTTCACATTATGTTATAAACTGTCTGTTGATATTTATTTATCTTGCCCTAGAGTTGGCGCTCCATAGGGTAGGGACCATTCTTACTCATTTTGGTACCACCGTGCTAGACCCAAGATGGGTGTTTAGAAAGGTTTGTGAATCAATCCATAAGCTAAAAATCCTTCCTATGTAAGGGTGCTAAATGATACCCCTTCTATAATGCAAATTTTAAAGTCCCACTTATCCAGGAGGAACTTTAAGACTGACTTTCAGAGAGCTTCGTTGGTCTCTAGACCCATTCTGGGGCTGTAAATGGCAGATCTGAGTTTTGAAGCCAGGTTCCCCTTTGCTATAGCTGCTTCTCTTTTCATGGTTCTCTGTCCATCCCTATTTCATCTCCACACAGGGCCTTCGCCCAGAAAAGGCCCAGGAAATACTGGATCGAGATGGACCCAATACACTTACCCCACCCCCCACCACTCCTGAGTGGGTCAAATTCTGTAAACAACTGTTTGGTGGCTTCTCCATCCTACTGTGGACGGGTGCCATTCTCTGCTTCGTGGCCTATGGCATCCAGACGTATTTCAATGAGGAGCCTACCAAAGATAATGTGAGTCTATTCAACTGCTACTGCCAGTCCAGTCTCTGCTTAGCCCTTGATACTCTTCTGCTCAGCCACCTAGCTCTCTTGAAGTCCTCTGGCCCAAATCCCTGATACTCCCGGGATTTTATAAGGGAGCCCATGGTCCCTCCTGGTTTCTAGCCCTTTGTCTAGAAAGCTACTGATTCAGCTCCCTAAGATACATGGTTTTCCCGGAAACTTGCTCTCCTATGATTACCTTCCCAACTGATCATCAGAGCACTTTGCAGTCCCTTTCTCTTTCCCGGAATTTTCTCTCTTCATCTCCTTCTTCCCCATCTCCCTCACGATCTGCCTCCCCCCTCCCTGCCCCCCCATGAATAGCCTTCCTGGAGAGGAAGATACAGGCCTTCTCAGACATGGGATTTTGCTGGCCCCTCATTATTGCTTAGGGTTCCTAAACCAGGAAGCCGAGTGAGCCGGCCCTGTCTCAGACTCTTCCCAGACCCCGTGCTCTCCAACTGAGTCCAGTGGTTTCTTCCACCTGGAGAAATGGCTATTCCCCTTGCAGGCGGACTTTCTGAGGATGAAGAAGAAGAAAAAGACCTACTGATGAGCCCTTTCTTTCCCCACTCCAGCTGTACCTGGGCATTGTACTAGCTGTCGTGGTCTTCATCACAGGCTGCTTCTCCTATTATCAGGAGGCCAAGAGCTCCAAGATCATGGAGTCTTTTAAGAGCATGGTGCCTCAGGTAGGATTGGTGTGGGAGGATCTAGTGAGAGGAGGTGTAGTACGTAGCCAAATACACGATTAGTAAGTCCCCTGGAGAATTATATCCTATGATGAGTGAGCTGAGTGAGGGTGAGGTCCACTTAGGTTTTACTCTATCAGGCCTGAGAAAGAGACAACATCACCTATGAATAGTCTGGTCTAGAATGCATAATCCGAGTCTAATGAGCATAATCCAAAACCCTAAATAAGAACATTCTATTCAAAAAAAAGGGGGAGGGCAAAGGAGGTCGAGGAGGCTGGATTCTTTAAATGTCAATGACATTAATAACAAAGAACAGCTGTGGAAATGTTCCAGATTAAAAGAGGCTAAAGAGACATGGCAACTAAATGGAACACCTGGCCCTAGGCCGAATCCTGTGCTGGAGGAGACAATAATGCTGTAAAGGATATATTGGGTCAACTGCCAAAACTGGAATAGAGACAGTAGATTAAAGTGTTATATCAATGTAAAATTTACTGAAATCGGTAACTGTATTGTGGTTATTTAATATCCTAATTCCTGGGAAATGCACACTGAACTATGTAGGATAAAACATCATGAGGCATGTAACTTACCCTCAAATAGTTCAGGAAAGAAATATTCCCATACACACGTATGTAGAGACAGAAAACGGATGACAAAGAAAATGGGATAAATGTTACTAGGTGAATCTGGGTGAAGGTTATACAGGTGTTCTTGGGACAATTTTTTTTCTCTTGAAACTTTTCTGACAGTTTAGATTATTTTCAAATAAAAAGTACCTGGAAATAATATGACAGTAGAAAGAGGTTCCTAGGCACACGGCTGGAAACTTGGAAAGAAACAGGCTTTGAAATTTTCCAGCGACATGATCATGTTCTAGCATTACAGCCCAGGATCTTCTTCTCCCTTTGGTATCAACATAACTTAATTCCTTTGTTGAATAAGAGTTCCGGGGAAATGTTTTGGTAGAATGGAAGTAGGAGTTTGGACTATCAGTTAGCTTTTGCTGCCTAACCACCCCAAAACTTAGAGGCTCAAAACGACAAACATATTATTTCTCACAATTCTGTAGCTGGGCTGTTCTTCTGATCTGGGCTGACCTTAGCTGGTGCTGGATGGTCAGACATGACCTCATTCACATGTCTGGGGTCTCAACCAAGATGAATGGGACAGCTGGGGCCTCTCTCTTCATGATCTCTCTTCCTCCAGGAGGCTAGCTCTGGCTTGTTCAATAGAGTGGCAGAGGGGTAGGGACAACAGGGCAAACCCCAACATGCAAGCACTTTTTAAGCCTCTGGTTGCATCACATTTGCTAAAGTCCTATTGGCCAAAGCAAGCCATATAGCCAAGCCCAAGTGTAGGGATGGAGAGATAGACCCCATCTCTTAACGCGAGGAGCAGCAAAGTCACATTGCAAAGGGCCCTGCAGATAGCCATGGTAAGAATTTGCAATCTCCCAAGGAGACCGTCAAGTATGATGCGGAGTGACAGTGTAAGAAAGGGGAATCAGAAGGAAGGAGACCAGGAGTGGAAGTTGTAGGCCAGGACGGGGATGGGAGAAGAAGAAAGCTTTGGAAATGACCCTGCACCCTCTTCCCACAGCAAGCTCTGGTAATTCGAGGTGGAGAAAAGATGCAGATCAACGTACAAAATGTGGTAGTGGGAGACCTGGTAGAAGTGAAGGGTGGGGACCGAATCCCTGCCGACATCCGCCTTATCTCTGCACAAGGATGTAAGGTGAGGGGAGGTGGAAAGTATTGAGAGGGGACTAAGTATGGTCTTAGGGCACTGTAGTGACCTGGGCTCAGTTAAAGAAAGTATGATCTTATTGTTCAGAACCTTGAAAAGTTACAAGGGAAAATTTGAGGTTAGAGACAAGAAGGTACTGGTGTGTAAATTTGTTTCTGCCTGCATGTCAATAATGGTGATGTTGGTGGCAGATAAAGATGTGTCATCTTTATAAATGAATCTTTTGTCCCATGCTCATTTTATCACCTATCCTCCCTCCCATCCCAGGTGGACAATTCATCATTGACTGGAGAATCAGAGCCCCAGTCCCGCTTTCCTCATTTCACCCATGAGAACCTTCTAGAGACCCGAAACATCTGCTTCTTCTCCACCAACTGTGTGGAAGGTGAGTATCGCATCATTAATAGCCTAGATTCAAAAGCAGCGATTGAAACAAAGATTTCCAGAGCTCTCTATCTTCTAAAGGTAGTAGGGTAGGTAATAGCTGGTATGCTGTCTAGGTTCTCCATCACTCATGACCTGTATGACCTTTGGTGAAAGGTCAAAGCCATCATTTCCACATTTGCACGAGGATGATAATAAAACTCGCCACCCCTTAGATTTGTATGTGGATTAAAGGACATAATACATATAAAATGCTTAGCACAAAGTCTAACACATTGTAAGTGCCCTAAAATTGTTAGTTATTATTATTCCAGTTAGTGAATATGTCTATGGTCTATGAACTGAAAATAGCACAGAAAGGAGGAAAATTATTCAGCCCTGCTAGGTCATTCTTTTCCTGAGGTAAGCCCTAACTTCTCCTCACTATTCCAAGAAAGGGTATTGGCACTGCACATTTGTTACCAGAGGTGCCACTCACACTTTGGCTTAGCTCCTAGAATCTAGGATATCCTTCAACTGGGAGGCAGTCTGGCCGAGGTGCTAACAATGGACTCAATATCATTATGTCAACCTTTTCTTCATCCTTTCCCCTTAAGGAGGCCTGCAAGACTGTCTGGAACACGCATGAAAACCATTATTTGTGTTTAAGGATAAGTGTTTGAGCATCTAAGAAATAGCTATTTTTTAATGGAATGCCTACTATGTGTCAAGTGCTACAGATAACTCTGATTCTCAGAACATTATACAGCAGATATTATTCCTATTTTACACATGAAAGACTAAGGTTCAAAGAAATTAAATGCAGTGTCCAAGAGCACAACTCAACCAAAAAGAGGAGGATCAAGGATTCTCATGGAGCTCTGTCTCCACAGCCCATGCTCTTTCTACAGACCCTCGTCTGGAATAACACTTGCTAATGACCTCTCTGGTAATAAAATTATTTAACGTGGAAATACCTTAAAGGATAAGAGTAACATTAAGACTGAAGAAGAACCCATCTAGAAAATAAAATATATTTAAGAAAATTTGTATGGAAAGATACAAGTTAGCAAGCTTCCTTCAAAAACACTAAATTTCTATTATTAAATTTTAGGAATAAATTTGCTCAGATTTGTCCTTCCAAAGTAGGTTTTTTGGTCAGCAAAGTATATGCTTCAGATAAGGGAGAAAGTGGTGGTGGCATTCCATCTGAGACACAAGGGTCTGGCTAGAATACAGGAGGCTCTAAGAGGAGACTGGTGGGATCTAAGATGTGGCCAAGAGGGTGGAGCTAGGTTGAAGGAGCTCTTAACTTTTAAACTGAGGAATTTCTATGCAATCTGTAAACTAGTAGCATAACTTTAACCTCTCTTCTAGAACCCTGCCTCCCTGCTTTCATCACTGTGGACCTTGATGGGGCTTCTGGTACAAAATCTCTCTTTGAGTTCTCATGCACCTTCACAGGGGCCTAAGCTGTTTCTCTGACAATATACAGAAGGTGTATATGGCCAAGCATGGGGAAACCATAGCAGAAGGAATAGAAACGAAGAACTAGACTAAACCAAACCATGGCAAAATAGATGGAGGTGACACCATACTCTACCCCCCTCAAAACATAATACCCTCTCAGCACCTCTCAATTATTTCAGTATCTTCCTTTCGCAAGGCTTAATCTGTCTGAAGCTCATCTCAGAGAGTGCCTCACACTGTGAAGCTTTCCAGAATTACTCTTCTGCAGAACATTGACCTGACCTGTCTGCTATCTGAGCAAGATCTGCTCTCAGACGCGTGTAGCTGAAGGTGACCTTGGGAATGGACCAGCTGCCCTGTGTTATGTCTGTGGGGCCTGCCAGATTGGAGCCACCCCCACAAGTCACACGTGTGATTTTATATCTGTCCTTCTGGAGACCCTAATTTCATCTAAATGAAGAAAAGAAAGAAACGAATAGTTGAGTGCCTACTATGTGCCCAACCCTGTTCTGGGCTCTTCTAAAAACATTTCATTCTTGCAGCTTTGTAGGTGCTTTCATCCCATTTTAAAGATGAGGAAACCTGAGTCTCAAAGAGTTTAAGTAACTTGCCCCAGGGCAAACAGTTTCAGTCTTTCTGATTCTAAAATAAGTGCTATTTCTATAATACGTTTCTTTTCTGGGTGAATCTGACTGTAACTTTAATGGTAGAAATTTCAGCCATATGATAAAGCAGGAAGGGTTATTTTGAGCAAGGAACCTTGTGGGGCCCCTCATTTCAAGCTGTGTAGGTGAGTGTCCTGCATGATGTATGTAAAGCCAAACATGATGGCCATGCTTCCCTTCTGACTCAAGGGCGGTGTTGGAGAGAAAAGCCCCGAAGCCCAGCTGTTAGGACCTGTGCTCCCCAGCAGGGGTCAGACTGGCTCTAGCCAGCAAAGCAGGGAGGGGGCTCAGGTCATAGCAGGGTGTTGCAACCCTGGCACTACTGACACTTGGGCAGGATAATCCTTTGTTATAGTGGGAGAGGAGGGCTGTCCTGTGAACTGCAGGATGTTTAGCGGGATCCCTGCCCTCTGCACACTAGATGCTAGTACCAACTCCTTCCCACTCCAGTTGTGACAACCCAAAATATCTTCAGAAATGGCCATTGTCTCCTGGAGGGCAAATTGCCCCTGGTTAAGAGTCACTGGGTTAGAGGAGAAGGGGATATTGGAAGATAGGACTCTAGCAGAAGCATAACCACTATTCTTGCAGATCTAGACACTGTTTAGCTGCTGAGGGCAAAATAAGAAATATAGAGACCATAGAAGATATTTAGATTAAGTGTGATGAAGACCTTCTTGACAGTGAAGGCAATTAGGCAATAAACTTGGGTATCTCTGGAGAGCTGTGAAATCTCTTCAGAGGCTTCTCAGACTAGGAGACCCTTATCTGTCTAAACTAAATATGAGGATAATACAACATAAGAACCTTTCACAGGGCCTTGAGTTTCAACCTTGTTTTTGACCACTGACAGCTTTCTCCTTGTAGGAACCAAACCCAACAGACTTCCCAATTCAGACTTCCGCCTTCATCCGCAGGAACAGCCCGGGGCATTGTGATTGCTACAGGAGACTCCACAGTGATGGGCCGCATTGCCTCGCTGACATCAGGACTAGCAGTTGGCCAGACCCCCATTGCTACTGAGATCAAACACTTCATCCATATAATCACAATGGTGGCCGTCTTCCTTGGTGTCTCTTTCTTTGGGCTCTCGCTCATGTTGGGCTACAGCTGGCTGAAGGCTGTCATTTTTCTTATTGGCATCATTGTGGCCAATGTGCCTGAGGGGCTGCTGGTTACTGTCACCGTGAGTAGCCAGGGTGAAGGGTGGCCTCAGGGCAGACAAACAGACCCAGGGAAATGAAATAACTAGGATCTCTTTTGTTGTTGAACACCACCTGACATGTATACAGGTGTAAAATCATTTAGTTCCCAAATTAGATTGACTTCCTCCACCCACATTTTCTGGTGCCTTCTCTCTCTCTTTCTTCTCAAGGAGAGAGGAAGTGAGTTGTGATGCAGACAGCATTTGATTCTAAGTCACTGGGAAGAAGTTCTAGTTCCAGGTGTCCTGGGTAGTGAACTTAGCCAAATCACTTAACGTCCCCAGGACTCAATTCATCAGTTTACAGAGGAAGATTAGTTTAGAATTGTACAATTTTATTGGAAAGGACTTCAAAGCCCGTATAAATTCAACCTTTCAACCAATGCTGAATATCCTTTATAAAGTCTCTGGGAGATGATGATTATTTCTAGTAATGTCTCAGTTCATTTCATTGTTGGATTGCTCTAGTTAGATTTCATTGTGTTGAGCAGAAATATGATTCCCTGTTTGATCCCAGTTTTCCCACCTGAGGAAACACAAAATGAGTCAATTCTTCTACAAACTACCCTTTAGATTTTTGACAGCAGCCATATGTCCCCTCAAACTCTCCAGGTAGGATGAAAGATAATCCCTTTCCTCTTGTCCGTTTTTCATATGACATGGTCTTCAGAGCCCTTGTCTTAACTAATCACCTGTTTGGGGGTATGCTCTAGTTTATCAGTATCCTTAAAATAGAAATGAGAATAGCACTGTGGTGTGGACAGACTAGCACAAAAACATCAGGACTAGTGATATTATGTAAATAAATCATAACCCTATGATTAGAATTCTGTGCTTACGTAACCACAGCCTAAGAATTTGTTCACTTTTAAAACAAACTTGCCATATACTTGACTTTCATTGAATTTATGGTCAAGAAAAATCTTTTGGTTTAAATGATTTCTCAAGTTCTTTTCAGTGCTGCAATATTCCTTCTCAATTTCATCATTTTCTCCTTTCCCTTCCTTTTTTTTTTTACCTATTGATACAACCCCCTTCACACACAGCATCTTATACCACAATAAAAGATTAGCTGTGGATGTGGTCCCTGGAAAGTCAGACTTGAGAAAGAGGTGTGGCCTGAACTTGAATAAAAAAGAAGCTGCTGAGTAGAAAAAATGAAAGGATCACTGGGGAGTGGAATATTCCAGGGAGAATAAGGTGATCGTTCTCTGTGCTACTCTAGTAAAGGAATACACCCTTGTTTTGAAACTCGGCCATAAAACACAAACCAAGATCACTTTCCTAATTTCCTTTACCATAGCCACAGATGGAATTTCTAATGACTAGGTGGGAACACAAGGGAAATAAATACAAACAATTGAAATAGCAATAAAAATGATCAGACTCTCAAAACACAAATTGGTATAAGTAGCCAATCTCTTCTCTCCATTTATTCTCTCCCCTCTTCCTGGCCTTAGGTGTGTCTGACCCTGACAGCCAAGCGCATGGCGAAGAAGAACTGCCTGGTGAAGAACCTGGAGGCAGTGGAGACGCTGGGCTCCACCTCCATCATCTGCTCTGACAAGACGGGCACCCTCACCCAGAACCGCATGACTGTCGCCCACTTATGGTTCGATAAGACCACATATGAGGCCGACACTAGTGAAGAACAGACTGGTGACTAGTGGCATTGGTGGGCCAAGAGTGGAAAGATTTGGGGGATGTGATGAGTGAGCTGAGAGTGAATGGTGAGTCCAGACAGAAAATAGCTGGAGAGTAAGTGGAGAGAAGGGAGGTATGAAGGAAAGGAAATGTGGTCTCTGTGAAGTATTTGGGTACAGAACAGGTTGTGAATAACTCCCTGCTTTAAACTCTCCTATCCCCTGCTCATAAATCTGTTCTTTCTCCCTAGTGAATACATTTGCCAAGGACTCTGACACCTGGTTTATCCTGGCCCGAATCGCTGGCCTCTGCAACCGGGCTGACTTTAAGCCTGATCAGGAGACCCTTCCCATAGCTAAGGTATCAGTCAGACCTAAGAGGGTAGAGGGTACCTCAGTGTCCAGGGTCTAACCCGCTCTCCCCAAAAATCTCTCTTCTGGCACTCAGTGATTTCCCCCATGTACTCCCTCCCCACTCTGCCCCTCTCCTTGTCGCCACCACGGGCAAGCCCAGGTGCCACGCCCCTCAAGCTTACGATATAAAACCCATCCGGCAGCGGGCGACAACAGGGGATGCTTCTGAGTCAGCCCTCCTCAAGTTCATCGAGCAGTCTTACAGCTCTGTGAAGGAGATGAGAGAGAAAAGCCCCAAGGTGGCAGAGATTCCCTTTAATTCTACCAACAAGTACCAGGTATAGAACCAACAAAGGAAAGAGAATGGTAGTGGGGGGATGGGCTCCTCATCTGGGGAAGTGGGAGCACTGCCTTTGCCTTCAGCCTCACCTCTGAGCGGTAGAACAGAGTCAGTGGATAACCTGCATCCCACTTAAGAGGAAGGCTCACCCCAAGAGTATGTGACAAACAGGTGAGGGAGCAGTAGGTGATAGAGGAAGAGATGTTCAGGCCTAAGCGAGCTTGGGGCTGTGCCACTTGTGGAGAGAGCAAGTCGTAAAACGCTCTCTGAAATGTCTGTAGGTAGCAAAGGCTGGTTGGTGAAAGTCAGTTACAGGCGTGTGCAGCTGTTAGGAGGCATCTCTGTGGCCACCTCGAGGTTTGCTATTGCAGAATAAGGTTGGATTTGCAAGACACTTCCCTGAGGCGCCTTATTTCATTAGTCATCAAATAATTCCTTTCATTCCATGCCTGCAGCTCTAGCAGCTGCCCTCAGGTAGGCCAGCAGGGGTCTCTAGCAGGTTTGTGAAGTTTTTTTTCATTTCTCAGGAACATTTTGTCCGTTATCCAGGTAGGAGTGACAAGAGAAGGAGAAATGCTGAGTGAGGGACAGTGGTGGCACTAGCAATAAAATCCATGAGAGGGACAGGAAAGCCAGTATTTATGTCCCCCATGAGAATCCTGGCACAGTTTAAAGAGCGGGTTATGGTGGAAAGTAGGGAATGGGGTGTTAGCGTGAGTGGAGCTTGGCCAGCGAAGGTTGGAATGCTAGGGAGCAGTCACGTTTGCTCAGGGGAGTGGAAGTCCCCGAGTTCACGTACTACCGTAAAGGTCAGACGTTCAGGAGTGGGTAACAGACAAGAAAGGAGACTCCCAAAAGTCAGTTTTGTTTTTCTGTCTTAAGAAACACATAATACTGCTCGCTTCAGCAGCATATATACTAAAACTGGGACAATACAGAGAAGACTAGCATGGTCCTTGCACAAGGATGACACGAAAATTCGTGAAACATTTTCATATTTTTGTACTTGAAAGTTACTAAGAGAGTAGATCTTAAAAGCTTTCATCACATGGAAAAAAGAATTTGTAACCAAAAAGAAAACCATTAGAAAATAACAAAAGCCGTATAGATTTTTAGAAACCCAATTACCTGTATTTTCACACTGAACACTGAGCAAGTAAGAGTTAAAAAGCAAAGCCGTAGTTTTTTGTCTCAACTGGCTTTCAGTCAGTGTAATAAGATAGGCCTCCTAAGCCCAAACTGCAAACTTCTTTCCACTTTTTCTGATGTTTAGTGGCCTCCCTAACCAGACAGGAATTTTGTGCTTGGCAGGGCCCAATTAAAGCTTTTGACTGGAAAGAATTAGCTACTTCTCCCTCCACATGATTCAAAATTAAAGCAAAACATATCCACGACATTTGTTGGGACGTCCAACAAAATAGCAACTTTCCTCAAAATGACTACATTAGTGCCTTTTCTGAGCTATTGAGTATCAAGCTGAAACGGTAAAATCTTCCTCTGTGGTCCACCCAGTTTGCTGGCCAGCCCACCAGCCACCCGGCTCTAGCCGGGCTTGCTTGGGGGAGGCGCCAAGAAAATCCCACTGGCTACTTTCACTCCCTACGGCTTTTAGAAGAGAGTGGCAAGGGGACTAGAATGACTAACCTGTGTTTGAATTGTGCTTCAGAGTTTTCAAAGTTTCTTTTACAAATATTGTGTCTCATAAAAACCCAATGAATTAAGCAACACAGACCGTCTATGTTTTATCAAAGCAACTAAGGTTTTGAGAGATTAAATGGACTGACCTGAGATCATAAAGCTATAAGGCATTCCTGGTGGCCCTAGAACATGACATTTTTTTCTTTCCTGTCTACTCAGCTGTCTTTGCCAGCCCCACTCCTGCTGCTCTGGAGCCATCCAGGCAGAGGAAGCAGGGAAAGAAAGAGCCTGGCTCTGCCCTCAGCTTCCATTCTGGCTGAGAAGATAAGAGAGATTTGAGTGCAAATACCAGGCTGGGGTTTCCTGGGAAGGAGGAGGGCTCAACAGTGGGTCAGATTCGCCTGGGGGTGGGGGGACTCTGTTGGGGTGACGGGATCAAGGAGGTGGAGGGTATGAAACAGGTTGCCTGTCGGTTTTACCCTCAAAGACCTTTCCCGTGCTTTTTGTCCCTGCCCCTTGCTCTCTCCTGTTCCATTGATGCTTCCTCTCCTCTCCTAGATATCCATCCACCTGCGGGAGGACAGCTCCCAGACCCACGTGCTCTTGATGAAGGGGGCTCCTGAGAGGATTTTGGCGTTTTGCTCTAGTTATCTTCTGAATGGGCAGGAGTATTCAATGGACGAGGAAATGAAAGAAGCCTTCCAAAATGCTTACTTGGAACTAGGAGGTCTGGGGGAACGCGTGCTAGGTGAGGGGCTGTGGGAGAAGCCTTGAAAGAATGCCGTCGTCCGTGGGGTGAAAAATCTAGGATGTTGGGGTGAACAGGATAGGGACATAGCTGAGTGACTACTGGTCCCTTCTTCTATTTCTCTCCAGGGTTCTGCTTCTTGAATCTGCCTAACACCTTCTCCAAGGGATTCAAGTTTAATACAGATGAAGTCAATTTTCCCATGGAAAACTTTTGTTTTGTGGGGCTCATATCCATGATTGACCCTCCCCGACCTGCCGTGCCTGAGGCTGTGTGCAAGTGTCGTAGTGCAGGGATTAAGGTAAACTTGACCATCCCAGAAACTCACAAATTGGAGCAACAGTAGAAAGCCTTGCACAGAGTAGCTTCTTAATAATCTTGGTCTAATTGAATTGATTTCTGTTTCCTTGAGCTTATAATTTTTAGCCTCAAGAGAGAATCTAATAGTAAGTTTCCTTTATAGTCAGAATCCTGTCCTGCACTGAACGTGAGAATCACCAGGGGAGCTTTAAAAATCTGATGCCTAGGCCACACTGAGACCCATTAAATTAGAAACTCTCAAGGTGGCACCCAGGCATCTGTATTTCTAACAACTTTCCTAGAGGTTCCAACGTGCAGACAAGTTTGAGAACCAGTGTCCTAGGACACTGTGAATCACCTAGGGGTTTTGTTGGAATGCAAATCTTGATTCAGTATGTCTAGGATACCCTGAGATTCTGCATTTCTAACAAGCTCCCAGGTGATGCTCTTGCTGTTGGTCTGCAGACCACACTAGGAGTAGCAAAGTGCTAGAAGATATCATGTGAATGTGCTGCTGGGATGGGTTGTAGAAAGGGTGAGGCCAAGTGGGCCGGGGGTCTGAAGCAGGCAATAGTGAGAATGGGATATTGAGAGCTGGGGGCCCTCAATGGATCTGACGGGAGTGAGCAACTGCACTAACCAGTATATGTCCAGGAGTAAAAGCTAAAAACCAAATGAACTGGTCCAAGAGTGAACACAGCTGCAGAACAAGCTCAGAGGTGGGGATTCCTCTTTGGTCAGGGTGGGCCTTGGACTTCACGAGATAGCAGCAGAATTCCTCTAATTCTGAGATGTTCCATAACCCACATTTCCCAGGTCAGAGTCTAAGACGCATATACATCTTCATAGATTAGATATTGACACCTTCCCTGCTCATACCTGATATTCTGGATCCTGGACTTGGGGGAGGGCAGGTTGAGGGGCGGGCGTTGGAGGTATTTAAGGAGAACTAGATGCTATCTGTTAGAGCTAGATTTATCTTAGACTTCTGAGTTTTGGCAGTTTGTCTGGGGGCAGCCTGGGGCTCGCTAAGTTTAATGATTAGTCAGTAGAGTGGGAACCAAGGAATAGATGTAGGATAGTATTCTGAGTGAATTCCTTAATTACTATAAGATGTTTGGGGTGGTATAGTTCTTTGCAGAGAAGCATTATTATAACATATCTGTGTAGGATAACCAAGTTATCTTGATATTGCCCCATGGTTCTATAAGCTACCACATCATATTGTGGGTCATCAGTGGAGAAGGGGTTCATGTGAATTTTCTGAGCTTTGAGGTGTGCTCTTAGAATGGAGAATAACATTGTGGGTGTAGTCTAAAATTTTTCATCTGAGAATTTATGGATCCCATTAGCAAGAAGAGAGTTACAATTATGCCTACAGGTAGGGAGGTCCAAACAGAGATGAGAGGGTGATTTTAGCCAGGATGGTTACCAGATCAGGATGTCATCACAGCCTGAGGCAGAGTGAGCCCATGGTAGTCTGAGGAGGACTCTCGCTGCTGGCCTCAAGCTGGCAGCTGAAGCAGGGGGTCTCAGTGCTTTCTGGGCCAGTCCTTGTTCTGGTTATAGGTTTACAGGTCTCATTATAATTTCTTACTTCTTCTGGACTCTAAGCTGACAGAAATTTGGCAGACTTGGTGAGGAAGTTTGAATCATCACTTTTTCCCTATAGGGAAGTGTAGGACATACACATGATGCCATCCTTCAAGGAGGACAAACTGTAATGAACGTACATGGTGTTGTCCCATAGGGTAGACTCTTCCAGGGTCAGCTCCAAAATGGTGTTGATGCAGAACTGACAAACGTTACAAGGCTGCTTAAAGAGGTCAGATAATGATTGCATGGTAGCAAAGTTTTTAGAAGGGAATGAGTGTGGGACTGGGATTTCCCAGGTAGAGCCATGTGCTCAGGCCTTTGGAAGAAATGTGATTTTAATAAACTAAAATAAGGGCCGGCCCTGTGGCCAAGCGGTTAAGTTCGTGCACTCTGCTTTGGCAGCCCAGGGTTTCGCCCATTCGAATCCTGGGCGTGGACATCACTCATCAGGCCATGCTGAGGCGGCATCCCACATGCCACAACTAGAAGGACCCACAACTGAAAAAATATGCAACTATGTATGGTGGAGATTTGGGCAGAAAAAGCAGGAAAAGAAAAAAAGAAGATTGGCCACAATTGTTAGCTCAGGTGCCAATCTTTAAAAAAAAAAAAACTAAAATAAAATGAGCCCATTATATTTGCCACTAACTGAGGCTCTCAGCAGTATGAAGATACTTGGCCCCTGCTGTGAAGCTGGCCTCCTTTAAGAACTGCAGTCAGTTCTTGCAGTCAAGCAGTGAGGGCCTACAGTAATGTCACCAACGCTGGAACGTTTCTCTCAGATGGGTCCGAGCTGGGGGAAGCGGGTACAAGGGAACAAGAGAGCAGCTTGCAAGGCTGCGTGGGAACATCAGAGGTATAGTCAGCACCAACAAGCTGGAAATGAAATTCCTTTAGTATTTGATGAATTCCAGAAACTACCAGATGCCCTTTACTTCAAAGGGAGCCATTCTCTGTGGAACTACGCTTCTATTGTATGCATGCATCTCAATGCTCTGTGAAATTGGGTCCTAGGAACTCACTCCCGGGGTGATTGACTTTGTGTTTTTATTTCTCCAGCCCAGCATGGAGGTGGTACTTCCAGAAACTACGATAGAACAGGACATTTGAATAGTCAAACTGGGCTAGGTACCAGGAATGTATCAGGATGATACCATACCTGTCCTACAGGTCCCAGGTCACTTTGATGAGCCACTGGGAAGCTGTCAGGGCACTGCGAACCTGAAAGGCATCACTGAGGGCTCAGTCTGAATCATATCGGGAATCTTCTAACCTTATATGCAGTTCCCTCCCAGATCCTAACCAGTTACCCTGTGCCCCACGGGCCAAGCTTGGTGAGGATCCAGTGCCCTGAAGTTGAACCAGGATCCTCAAAATCAGTGGTGTGGGTAACAGCTCATAGTGGGACTTTCCTGAGTCTCTGGGAATCTCAGCTTAGTTGTCTTCTTCCAGTACGCCAGGGGTGCCAGTGCGGAATGATGAGGGCTCACAGGAAAACTCCTTCAAGGCTCACTTCCATGCTCTAAAAGTAAACAGACTGACCTTTTCAGGGCCTCTGCTCCTGCAAGCAGTTGGATAGTTAGGTCATGGTCACATAGTTTCCTTTTTCCTCCCATCAGAGACTGCAAAATTGTGTGCTGGGAGGGCAGTGGGAACCATGGGCAGTGGTTCCCAGGAAGCCATCATTCCTTCGTTTGATAATTGTTTGTTGATGGATTACTATGTGCTAGGCATTGTGCAAGGGCAGGAAACTTAACAAGGAATCAGAGACGTGGCCACATTCCTGGGGAGCTCACAGTCCAGTAGGGGAGAGAGACAGACAAGCCATCACCATATAGAGAAGTGACAAGTGCAGAAATACAGAAAGAACAGAATGCTAGGGAAGCAGAGAGCTCAGGCCCCTGATCTTTGGGGAGGAATGGGACCAGACTAGGGCTGGTCCAGGTATCCAAAAAATGGGTGGAACCCAGAGGCTGCAGGGAGACAGTGGGAAGACGAGAGGAAGAATGAGAACCAGAATGCACCTGGACCTAGATGAAATTTTGCTAGACAGATGGATTATTCCAGACATTCCTTTATTACCACTTGTTCCATGTGTAGGTGTTTCTGTCTTTGAGCTTAAAGCAGCAGAATAACTTCTAGAGCAATTAAACAAAATTCTAAATATAGTAAAACACCCAAATCCCTGATGTATTCCTGGGAAGCATAGAACCCAAACTGTCCTGTGTTTTATGGTCTGTTGGTCCTGACCCACTCTAGAGGGTTAAAGCCACAGTAGCGAGATTTTTGATCTATAGCACAAGTTCTTGGGAATGAGCTACTAAAACCCTGTGGAATGGAAGCAGTGATCTGTTAGTTCTTAGAATGGTGAAGGCTCCAGGCACCTCCCTGAAGATGATTCTGCTCCTCTTCCCTCCCCTCCCAATTCAGGTGATTATGGTAACAGGGGATCATCCCATTACAGCCAAGGCCATTGCCAAGGGTGTGGGCATCATTTCAGAAGGCACCGAGACTGCAGAGGACACTACTGCCCAGCTCAAGGTCCATGTCAGGCAGATCGATAGCAGGTGAGAGCCCTAAAGGACTCAGATCTGCCATTTTTTTCCTCCATCCTCTCAGCCTGCCCCACCTAGATCCCACTTACTAAAGTTCTTAGAGCCTCCTTTAGTAGGTAGTATGTGCAGGGTTTACTTATTGCAAAGTAAAACATAATAGGAAAATGACCAAGTGACTATGTCAGTGGATTTTCAGAGGAAGTTGGACAAAGAAAGAGGTAGAGAAAAGGGAGGAGTGGTTGGGAGAAAAGGGAGGAGATGCAATGTGTCAATCTGGGGACAGTGAATGGCTGGGGACAAGTGATGAGATTGAGTTGAAAGGAGAAATAAGGAGGTTATAGTAAAGGTTGGTTAGAGGGCACCAGGACCCCTCGTAAATTCTCAACACTCTGAACTAGCTTTCTGAAATTCTTTTCCCCCCAGGGATGTCAAAGCCATTGTGGTGCACGGCTCAGACCTAAAGGATATGAGCTCAGCGCAGCTTGATGAGATTCTCCGAAACTACACTGAGATTGTGTTTGCTAGGACCTCCCCTCAGCAGAAGCTCATAATCGTAGAGGGATGTCAGAGGCAGGTAAGGGAGAAAAAGGAGGCTCGAGGAATCTGGCAGAAATCATGTGGCATAGCCCAGCCCCAAATCAAGCAGAGGAACATGTGGGCTGGGCTAGAAGAGCCTGCAGAGAACATCCCATCTCAAACTCCTGAGATGGACATCAGTTTGGGGGTTCCCTGAGAGTTTTAATATCTCAGGAGGAGCAGGTGAAGGAAGGGCCAAGAGGCCCAAATCAAGCATGATTACATCAAGAAACAGGGGATGATGAAATCAAATTGATCTTTGGGACTGGTCCTGAATCTGACACAATAATTATTTCACTCCCTCTGTGCTTCACCCAGGGAAACGTTGTGGCGGCGACTGGTGATGGCGTGAATGACTCCCCAGCACTGAAGAAAGCTGACATTGGCATTGCCATGGGCGTCACTGGTTCTGACGTGTCTAAGCAGGCAGCAGACATGATCCTGCTGGACGACAACTTTGCTTCCATTGTCACAGGCGTGGAGGAGGGTGAGGAAACAGGGTGCCCAGGGTTGGGACTACTTCAGACTCAGGCGAAAGTTGGTATATATTACTCTCATTCCTTTTGCCCATCATCCAACCTCCATGGTCCTGTACAGACTGGGAAAAATCACTGTAAGACAAATTTTTACAAATTAGATTCATTTGGTACTTAGAACATCACTTTCAGGAGCCCTTTATTATGAGACTGGAGGAAAGTCCAGATTTGTGAGGGAGACTGGGACTGTGGTATAGCATGGTATCTTCCTACTTCTTCGCAGAGATTCAAGTAGGTCTACAGCGAGTTCCAAGATGTAGCCATACCCCTGGAACTACTCCATACTCCACAATCTCAGGAGGGCCCCCTAGGAACCTGTTGCCTGAATGATGTTGACATATCAAGATCAGTTGGAGCCTGACCTATGAATTGACTGCATGAGCCCAATTAAACATCGTCTTTCCCAGAGAATTCTGAAGACAATGTCCATTGGTGAATAGGAGAACCCCAGAATTTGGCATCCCAGGCTCCCTGCTTTCTGCCTGTTGCTATCTTATTAAAACCTAGGACAATTCACATAATAATAGTAGCTACCATTTTATTGAGACCTAGTATGATCCTGACACTTTGCTGAGTATTTTGTACCCATTCAATTTTTTGAGCACCAACTTTGTATCAGGCACTCTTCTAGATGCTGGGGATATAACAGTGGGGGATAAAAAGACACAAATCCCTGCCCTCATGTAGCTTAATTTCTAGTGGAGTGTGACAGACAATGAGGTAAATTGTATGGCATATTAAAAGGTGATAAATACAGTGGGGAAAAAATAAAGCAACGAGTGCAGTGAGGGATTACGATTTTTGAAAGGGTCACCAGGGAAGGACTTAAGCCATCTTGCAAGGCAAGAGGAATGACACTCAGAGAGGTGAGGGGCGCCCAAGGTCAGAAGCTAGTTATGGCAGAAATGGGATTAGAACCCAAGCCCAGGCTCTTTCCATGTCAGCCTTAATCTTCTAATGGCTTTTATGTCAACGTTCTCAGACATCCCCAAGTATTAACCAGGCCCAACCCTGCTTAGTTTTCAGAGATCAGATGACATTAGCCATGTTGAATCCAAGGACAAAGAGTACACAGATAAGGCATCCTCATAAAGCATGGCTTTAATTAATAGTCACATAATTTAGAAACAAAACTGGGACCGCCAAGGTTTCGGACCTACAGATCCTTTCATGGACTGTGACACTGCTTTATAGTAGTCTCTCTGTCCAGGAGACAGATACAGAAATGGTCTCACTGAAGCTTGACCATCCCCCCAGGCCGCCTCATCTTTGACAACCTGAAGAAATCCATCGCGTACACCCTGACCAGCAACATCCCCGAGATCACCCCCTTCCTGCTCTTCATCATCCTCGGTATCCCCCTGCCTCTGGGCACCATAACCATCCTCTGCATTGACCTGGGCACCGACATGGTGAGACCCAAACTGGGACCCGGTTCATGGAGCTCCTGTGAGATGCACTGAGGAGTAGGAAAAATCCTGTGTCCAAGGAGAGGGACAGAGCTTGAGTTACTTCTGAGTTTCCTTCTGAACTTTGTGTCCCCTGTCACTCTCACCTTCCATCCTCCAGGTCCCTGCTATCTCCTTAGCTTATGAGTCAGCTGAAAGTGACATCATGAAGAGGGCTCCACGGGATCCAAAGAATGATAAACTGGTGAACTATCGTCTCATCGGCATGGCCTATGGACAGATTGGTGCGGCCAGAGGAATGAGGGGTGAAGGGAGTGGGGAGTGGCTGCCTCTGCCTGGCCATTGGAGCCATCTTGGTTTGCAAGTCAGGAAGATATTTTCTTAAACTGTGCTAGGCCCTGGGACAACAAAGAACCATTGATTTCTGATCTGCCCTTGACTTAAGAGTGCAGTCAAGAAGGAACAAACAGACATAAAATGATAGCATCTTTCCAAGTGCCAAATAATGAGTATAGAGAGGACACGCTTCAGGAGTACAAAGCAAGGGGTCTCACCAATCACGAAGCTAGTGAGAGAGGCCTTATGGAGGAAACAGGACTTAAACTTGGTTTTGGAAGATACAGTTTAGACTAGTAAATGTATGGTCAGGTATCGGGGACCAGAGGAGAGGGGAAATTCACATGGCCTGGATGTTGAAGAGGGAATAAGCCAGTTTGGTGGAGCCCTTATTCCTGATAAAGGAATAGTGGAAATTAAGGCTGTAGATACACGTAACATTTATACTGGGCCAGCCTTGAAAAACATGTGAGAGCCATTAGAGGTCTTTGTTCTTGAGTTGCCAGGTGCAATGGGCTATTTCAGGAAGTAAGGTGAGGGATGGACAGGGAAGAGATTGGGGACAGGGGAGACCATCCCAATATCTAGAGGAGGAAATACATAGTAAAAGCACAGATTTAGGAGCCAATCCTACGTTCGAATCCTGATTCACCACTGACTACCTATATGACCCTACATGACGACTGAATCTTCTTTGTGCTTCAATTTTCCCACTTATGAAATGTAGATAAAAGTTCATACCTGTTATGGGGATCATTGTCCACAGTTACCTACACAGTGCACAGCTCTGTTGTTAGTAGACAAACATTAACGTCAGCTATCACTGTGGTCCAGGCATGGAGGATAGACGTTTCGACTAACAGAGAGGCAAGGGGTAGATGGCAGAGATGTGAGGAGAGGAGAGGACTTAATGAGTGTCCTAATGTCAGAGGAAATGGAGAGGGAGGAGCCCAACACTCACTCAATGGGGAGAGGGAATAAAATCACCTCTAAGATCTTTTCCAATCTTAAGATTATATGATTCAAATGTGACTCTGGGTTAGAGCTTAGAAACAAATGTCAGGGCTTGGAGGCAAGTCCTACAGAGATGACAGGATCAGATCATTGATGGCAAGAATCTTCAGCATTACAGCTCAGACACACACCAACCCAGCTAGAAGCAAGTCCCAGCCACCACCCCTTCTATGCTCTGCTTTTTGAGGTCCTTCTCTAAACAAGGTTCCCCTGTCCTGTAACTCTGTCACAGGGATGATCCAGGCTCTGGCTGGATTCTTCACCTATTTTGTGATCCTGGCTGAGAATGGTTTTAAGCCTGCTGATCTGCTGGGCATCCGCCACGACTGGGAAAATTCATACGTCAATGACCTGGAGGACAGCTATGGACAGCAGTGGGTGAGTAAAAGGGGTAGGGTAGTAGATAGTGATCAATAAGAGTGAAGAAGTGACAGGGGAGTGGGTTTAGGAAATTTTTGAAAAGTGGGAGAATGGAGGCACCAGACAGAGTTGATGCCTCATCTCCAGTTCTATATGAGCATTCTAACATTTGACCTCAATCTCCAATCACGTCAGCAAGTGTTCTCTTTGATTGCAATGACTTCATTTCTATTCATTCCTACTGTCTGTTGTCTGTCCTTACCTTCCTGGATATTTTGGCTTCCATGGGCTGGAAGTCTTTGTCATATCAAATTCTGGGGGCTAATTTCTGTTTTTCTAGGTTCTAACCATCATTGCTTCAGAAATAAGTGCTGGGTCCACTCTCTCCCATTACGCTCCTTCCCTCCATGGGAGTTCAAATAATATGACTTCAAATCTGAAAACTTTTCTTTGTATACCCCTTCCTCGTCATTCTAAACTTTTTAAACCTAGAGGATGCCTCTCTGTAGTAGTCTTTCCTAAAACCCAAGATGAATGAGACCCAAACTGAAACCTTCTAACTGACGCTATGTGTTCAAGAATTTTAGTAAGTATGGTTTTTTGTACCTTTAAACACTCCTGTCCTAATTTCTAAGACAGTGGAAGATGTTTGTTAGAATTATAGGACCATAGAGGACACATAGTCTATACAGGACATACAGTTTATTATCATCATTCTATAAATGAGGAAGCTGAGTCTGGAAAGATTTAATGCTTGCTCAAAGTCCCATAGTGAATTCTTAGAAGAACTGGACTAGAATTTTGGACTCAGAATTCTACTTTCCTGCCCAGCACTTTCCTACTTTACCATGATGCCTCTACACCAAGTTAATTTCAGGTTTCTCAAAAGTATGTTAAAATCTGTGTTGTTGGGAAAATGCCCCTCATACACACCTGGCTTCTACCAGCCAAGCCTCATGAGGCCATCAGATGTCAGTGTTCCCAGCTACCAACACTGCTCCACAGTCCAGTGATGCCCAGAGTCCTCATCGTTGTGCCCCGTCAACATCTCCTCAATCCTCAACTCAAGCCCTTGTTGGTTTTATATCTTGATACCATTCCCCTGTTGCCAAGGTGCAACTTGACATATATTTATTTATAACAAATTAAAGATAATTAAAATTAATTTGAAGTAACATCAAATTACATCAAAGACATCTTGAAGTATTGCAAAAGGGTTGAGAAAAATTGCCCTGAGGCAATTCCATAAAGGCAGGGTCTATGCCTCTTCCACTGCTGTCATTTTCAGATAATCAAGTATAGAGCCACCCACCCAGGAAATACTCTACATACTACTAGAAGCAAAGATAGCTGCTTATCTTCTAAATGTCTGTCACCAGTAATTCCATTGATCACCACTCATTCATTCATTCATTCATTCAGCAAATATTTGTCAAGCATCTTCTATGTACCAGGTGCTGTTTGGGCTCTGGGGATACGGTAGTGAACAAAAATGACCAAGTTACTGCTCTCATAGAACTTATACTCTAGTTAGGGGGAAGGTCGTGGGTGGGGAGACAGATAACAACCAAATATATAACATATGGGGTCAACGGACTATGAAGTGTTGGGATCGAGATACTAGAGTAGGTAAGATGGAAAGATAAAGATGGTGGTCAGAGAGAAAGAGATGCTTGAAATTGAAATTACAGAGAAGTTGTAGCTATTATAAAGGACAGTGTCTGTTTAACCACTGGAGAAAGCAGCCCAGGTGGGGAGTGGAAGACGACGTCATTGGAGAAGATCAAGGAACTGTGAGACCATGGTATTGGAAGGATCATCAATATGGATATTTAAATCTCCAAAAACAAGAACAGGAGCAGAGTTAGAGTGACAGTGAGTCAGGAGCTAACATCTTCAAGTGGTGCTGGGGGTGACTTGGGTATTGCTAGCTGGCTGCAGTGGAGGATCGAGGTGGCATGATCTGATGCACACAAACCTGCTCATTGGTCTCACTCTAAGTTCAGTGCTTGGCTCATCAGTTTTCAGCCTTTGTTTTCTAATCATCTAAGGCTCTATATTTTCCTCCAAGTCCAGTTTTGACCATACCCCATGAGGTTCAATATGTAGTATTCCATTATTGTTCAGTCCTACATATTTTCAAATTCTTTACTCGATCTACAAGTTACTTATAAACATGCTGCTTTATTTTTTGAAACATGGCTTTTTCTCCCATCTGATTTAGATGCACCTCTTCTGTGTTAGCCCTCTGTGATCTCTGTCTTATATCCTACCTATAGTGCTGACATAGCATATTTATCCTCCCCACTAGACTGTAAGATCCTTATGTGTAAAATGGGAGTGAAAGACTGAAGGAATGGACGAATGAATATCTCCTATCTGGTACCACCCTTTGGGCATTCCTTTCCTCTCAGCTTTCAGAGTCCCCTCTAGCCCCATCTTCCTTTCTCACCTATTTCCTCTGACTCTGCTTTCTGAGTACACCTTCTTCTCTTACATTGCCCTTCTTATTAATTTAGCAAATATTTATTGAACCATAGCACTTGAACTGAGCAATGGGGAGGGGGCACAAAGATAAATAAGACAAACTGCCTCTTCCTGAGGAGCTATCCGTCAGGTAAGGAAAACAGATAAACAACTCATAATGCAACAGGATAAGTGCTAAGACTGAGATAAGTGAGAAGTGCTGTGGGTGTCTAAAGATCTAAGTCAGCATGGGGTCCAGGAAGGCAGGACAGGAAAGAAGCTTTTAAGATGTATCTGAATCCCTTCTGACACTGACGTCTCCCCTCTGCCCACCCTTCCTGCAGACATTTGAGCAGCGGAAGATTTTGGAGTTCACATGCCAAACAGGCTTCTTTGTCAGCATCGTGATTGTGCAGTGGGCCGACCTCATCATCTGCAAGACCCGGCGCAACTCGGTCTTCCAGCAGGGCATGAAGTGAGCACCCACCCAACAGCCCCACACATTCCCACACCTGTGCGCAGGGCGCCGCCATTTCCTCTACCTCTCCATCCCTGTCTCCAACACACTCTGAAACATTTCTTCCCAGAAACAAGATCCTCATATTTGGGATACTGGAGGAGACATTCCTGGCTGCTTTTCTGTGCTACACTCCAGGCATGGACATGGCCCTGAGAATGTACCCACTCAAGTGAGTAAGGGAAGGGATGCACGTGGGAGAATCTCTGGGCATAGGGAGAGTGTGTGAGAGGAAACGTGTGTTTGAACAGAAAAGTCACTCGTGGAGGGTTGGAGAGGGGTCTTGCCTGGATAAATGGGGCTGTACTCAGTGGTGTAAGGAGACTTATTTGTGCTCTGACAAATGCATCTTATTTAGCAAAGGATTAGGGGCTGTGCCAAGTGATCGCAACCCACCAGACATGCAAATTTAGGAGACTTACCAGTGCTTAAAAGAGTGGCATCTTTTTTATGATGATGTGTAGTGTAGCTGTCCAAGGATACATATTGCTCGGAAGCGAAGTAATCATAAAAATAGCCTGATCTGTGCGTGGCTAATTCTGTTGTACTTACGTAAATATGTCTTAATGTGCATATATATGAGTGGGCATAATGAAATTCTTTTCATCTGGTACTTTGTTTTGTTTAAGTCCCATGTTTGCTTTTTGTTTGTTTTTGTTTTTTACTTTAGTCTATGCATGTGGTGAAAAATTGCTCTTTAATATTTTACAGAGAAAAAAGTAAAACTCCCATTCCACTCTGACTCTCTCTACCTCCTCCTGCATAGGGAGCCTCTGTTAATGATTTAGTGTGTATTCTTCCAACTCGTTTTCTATACGTTTACATACTTTGCTCACCTTTCTATCCCTTGCAGTGTTTTACACAATGCTTTGTATAGTGTAGGTGCTCAGTTAATATTTACTAAAAAGACATTGGCGTTGCCCTTAGATACTGACAATCCCAGGTTTGAATTTCAACTGTACTGTGTATTATTCTGTGACCTTGAACAAGTTTATAACCATTCTGAGCCTAAGCTTCACCTGCGAAGTCTTCATAATACACCCCTGGCAGATGGCTGCAAGAATTAGATCTAGAAATGTGTGTAATGCACCCAGGACGGTGCTTGGGTCATAGTGGGAGCTTTGTTAATAGTAGCTTTATTACTGCTGCTATTAACGTCAATATATTAGTAATAGTAAATGCAATTGAGCATTAAGTGCGCTCCCACTCTGTATATACCTTGACCATAAGACTCATCACCTAATATTGTGATTATTAATATGGTGATTATTTTGTGTGTTTATCTATCCTCTCTTCCCTGATTGCCCGAGCTCCTTGAGATCAAGGACCATCATGTCATCATTTTTATTTCCTCAGGACCTAACATGGACACAGAGTAGACATACCACAATTGTTGAATGAATGGGTGACTGTATGTATATAAGTGTTTATGTTTGTTGGTGTGTATGTGTGTGTGTGTATGGAATGAACCACGGCCTAGGCCTGCGCTGTCCAATATGGTAGCCGTAAAGTACTCTTATGTCACTACTGAGCTCTTGAAACATGGCCAGGGAGAAACTGAATTTGTAATTTTAGTTAATTTAAAGTTAAAGACTAAAGCAGTGTCAAATATTTTTCTAGGAAGTACAACTTTATTGTTTTCATTGGACTACATTTTCTTTTAACCATTGAAAATTCAGTGTCTGACTTGAGATGTGCTGTCCATGTAAAATACTCACCAGATTTTGAGAACTTAGGATAAAAAGAAGAATGTAAAATATCTCATTAATAACATTCATATTGATTACATGTTAAAATGATAATATTTTAGACATATTGGGTTAAATAAAAAGCATTATTAAAATTAATTGCACCTGCTGCTTTTTACTTATTTTACTGTGGCTACTAGAAAATATCAGATTTCACATGTGGCTCGCAACATATTTCTGTTGGACACTGCTGGTCTAGGCCATCTCTCTGTCATCCAAGAGAACAAATGTGGTTCTATTCAATCCCTCCCCAGAGCCCACCTTCCTGGTCTCTAATTATAGAAGAGGTTCAGGAAGAAAAATGTCCCCATCTTTGCCTATGGAGGAGTGTATATCCCCACACATGCAGCCTCAGGTTGAGCCATCCTGCTTGGACACCCTCCCCTTTTGTGCGCAAGGCCTAGAGTCCCCAGAAAGCAAAGGGGTCTCCCTGAACGACTACACAAAAGTCAGTAGACAACCTCCCTGAACACTGCATGTACCTCTGCTGTGACATTTATCATGTCTGCTATCATTGGCTCTTTATGTTTCTGTCTTGGGCTTCTCCTCCCTCACCCCCAACCCCCAGGTTCTGGCCTCCTCAAAGGTAGAGGTCAACCCCATCTACGCACCTTGCTGTCTCCAGCACCCAGCACAGTCCCCGGCACATAGTGGACATGATAAACGAACCGTTCAATTCCCAAGTGCTGTTCTCTGCCCCTGCCCTTCTCTGGCCCCTCTATCTCCTGCCCAGCTGATCAAACTCTTGCTCTACAGGATATTCTGGTGGCTTTGTGCCATTCCCTACAGCATTCTTATCTTTATCTATGATGAAGTCAGAAAATTTGCCATCCGTAATCATCCTGGCGGTGAGGCTCCCCTGCACCCTGCTCTGAGTGGTCAGCAGCCTCCTAACTGGCTCTCCCATCCCACTTGGTTCCTTCAGGCCCGTTGCCCTTCTCCCCACCTCACTGCCTGGCCTGTGCTGAGCCTGGACCCCGGCCCTCTAGTCCTGATTCCATCACCCTGCTCCTTTCAATCCTCGGTGCCCTGTGTTCCGCCCTCAGGCCTCCTCTGTCTACCATTCTGCCTGTCTTCCCTAGATGCCTCCCCTGTGCTGCCTTCTCTGGCTCACTCTGCTCTCTTCTCTTCCACAGGCTGGCTGGAGAGAGAGACCTACTACTAAAATCAGCGGAGGAAGAGCTCCACATGACTTAGGGGTGTCCTGAGGGCCGGGTAGGGGGGAGGGTTTTTGAGTTTGGCACAACATTTAGAGAGCGTATGAGTTGGGGCAGAGAGATGCTAGGATGAATTACCTCGGATGAGATGGAGACAGGTGATCCTGACGCTGGAATGAGGGCACCATGGGGAGGAGACCGGGTGGGTTGAGGGGAAGCCCGGCCTGCGTCTGGCTAGAGCCCAGTGAGGAGGGGCGTTGTCCTGTTGAATCTAGTAGCCAGTCTACAGAGTAAATGTTGGCAACAGCTCTCACCTGGCTGGATGTGTCGCATCTGATTTTTGGAGAGTGGGGATTTCTGTGACGCTCTCTCCCTAGATCTTCATGGTAATCAGGCAGGGGAAGTCTTTCAGGGGCTGAAGTTGAGGCTGGGAAGGGATCAGAATCAAGCATCTTTGCCCCTTGAGGGCTATCCCTCATCTTAAAGTCATTCTCCGACCTGATGGAGAGCAAAGACAGGACAAGTGACTGCCCCCAAAGTCAAGCTGGGATCAGAGAAGTGGAGGGGGGAGGGGTGTTGTGAGAGAGGAGCAGCTGAGCCACACCCTATAGAGGGGCCACAGCACCCACACCTGGTGCTGTCAGAGGCTACTCATCTAGCCCCCTCCACCGCAGTTCCTCAGATCAGCTTATAGAATCATAGAGTTTTAGTGCTAGAGAGACCTTATTTTATCAATTAAGAACCTTAGGTCCAGAGAGGTTAAATGACTTGGGAAGGGTCATGTGGTGAGTGGTAAATGTGGGGCTACAGCACCTCCTCTGAGGAAGGGACTGGTGGTCCCTGCCCTCCGCCCCCTGTCATTGGGGCATCTCAACCCCATTCCCATTCATCAGCCTGTTTTCTCAGGAGTAGCTTTAAAATATAGGCTGTAAGAATGCTTTCTGAATCCCTGTAGCCTCTACTTTAGGTGAAGCAACCCGACCCCTCGTGCCCCAGGCTCCACAAGGAGTGATGGACATTCCCAAAAGCCTGTTCTCGGAGCTCAGCACTTTCCGCATCTCCGGTGGGTGAGGAGCCCCAGGAGTCTCCTGCCCACCCTGGGCGGTGGCTCTTCCTTCCTCTTCACTCACTCCCTGGCTTTTGCTTTGTGAGCCTGTCCACTATGCCCTGTGGGTCAATTCATTCTCTTTTAGAGGAGAAGATTGGTTGTGCCCAAAAGTATCCAGAGTGAGAGAGAAACATTGAGGAAAGCTGGGGGAGATCGTAGACTGTCACCAAAAACAAAGCACAAGTGTTAAGTGACCGTGCGCTATGCTTGGCAGAGGGACAGGGGCCTTACACACACCATCCATTAATCCACACAACAAATGTATTCTTAACCCCCTCCCCCGCATTTTATAGATGAGGAAACCAAGGTCTGTCTGGTTCCAGAGCTTGTGCCTTTCATCACTTTTCAGACTGGTCTTACAGTGAGTGCTGGGCCAAAAATATACAAATACAAAATGAAAAATAGGACAATGATGGAGGAAGGGCCACCATGGACAGTCTGGGCTGTCAAAGAGAAGGTCACTGTAAGGTATAGCCAACCATGCCTCCCCTACATCAGGCCCCTCCTCAGAGGTCTCTCTCCCGCCTGTCCCCCTCCCTCCTCAAACACAAGGTCTCCTAGGGACAGGGCTATATCAGTCTGGGGTCTTTCCCTGGCTGCTGACACGGCTGAACAAGACCCTGGAAGACAGAGGGGCCAGGGTGTGTGGGAGTGAGGTGGGGAGGGGGAGTGTGGAGGGGCCAGCTCCTCGGGTTTCAGTAGCAGGAGCTTCAGGTGTCTGGTGGGTTAAAAATACAGAGGCCCCAACTCAGGGTCATTTGATACCAGTGACTGAGGCCTGTTAACTCCAAGGGCCTGAAGGCAGGGGCCTAGAGGGAAGGGTCTGAACAGACAGAGAGCAAAGCATCAGAGAGAGGAGAGGGAGTGGGAGGGGAGGGGCGCAGCTGCTAGAAAGGATGAGCGTGGAACTGGAGAGCCAAGGGCAAGGAGAGGGGGCAGGATGGGATGAAACTGTCTGGTCTGGTGGCTACAGGCGGACATGGAGCAGGCCTGGGTCCCACCTCACACCCTTGGAGGTACAAAAGGTCAGATTCATGATGGAATGAGTCTAAAGTTCCACTGTCTCTCTCCCAACGTTCCCCCTCCCCCAGAGTGCCACAGAAGTAAGACACTGGGGCTGGACGTCGTCATCTAGACATCTACTTCCGGGCGGGGCTGCCCATCTCCCCTGCTGTCTTTGCTCTGGTTGTGGGGCTGTGGGCACATTAGTCACTCTCCTATGGGAGCAGGGGATGGGTTCTGAGGTCTCTTCAGGTCCACCATGCCCTGCTTAGGCTAGCTCTAGCTTCTCCTGCTCCAGTGACAGCTGTCCCTCCTGGACCCACTCCTGCCACGTTCTTGAGATTTTCTGTGGCCTTCCTTGCTTAGCTGTGTAAGGCCCGCCCCATGGGAGTGTGGAAAAGTTATTCCTTTAACATAATTTCATGCCCTTGCCTGGGTGCAAAATAAACACTGTCCCTCCAACATCAAAGATAGCTCAGGGTGGGGATGGAGGGCTTCTGACTTTGGTCTAGCCTCTCTCTGGTCTCCCCTTGCCTCGGTTTACCTATGCATAGTAAGAGCCCTGGAGGGCATGAGGAGGCTCCTTCCTTTCTAGGTACCCAGAACTGAACTCATCCACTCTGCCCTCCCCTCCAAGCTGGGGGAACCAGGAAGTCAGAGCCTCCCCCCAACTCTGCTTTGGCTCTTAGGTGCACAGAATTAATCAACATCCTTGGCTTAGGGCACAGGACCCACCTCTTCATGTTTTCCCGGTGTTAATTTTTTTCCCTGGTGTTTATACCTGATCCTCTTTGTCTTGTCAAAGATGTACGAATGAATAGTTGCTATCCACTCTCCCTGGAATCATTCAGCCTGGGGAATCCTCCCTTCCCAGTGTGCCCTAGAAAACTGAGTCGCAAAGGATCAGAGTAGAGAGAGTGAGTAGGAGGCCGTGGCCGAATGACTTCTCCCTTCTCATCTTGTCCGTCCTGGGCAGAGAAACCCCAAATCCACACCTCTACAGGATGGATGTGGGCCAGCACTTCTCGTCCCACGCCCTGTCCTTCCCTTACATTCCCGAGTTAGGAGTGTTGAGTGAAGCAAAGGAAACTGGCTGGAGCTGAGCCAGGTGGCCAGTCCTGGACGCGGCTCCATCTTTTATTCAGAGAATGACCTCATCCTTGGTTCTGGTTCTTTAAAGAGAAGTGCAGGGGTCTCTTTCCTGCAACCTGGATTGCATTTTTACTGCCCTCCTCCTCCACAGGATCAAAGAAACAGACTTCACCTAGAGGAGACTCCCAGTTTTTAAGACCTAGAGTCAATATTGCATTTGTCCCCGTTTTGTCCTGTCCTGCGAATTTAACCTCTGACCCAGAATACCTCCTCTTCTCCACCTCCATTTCCTTCTCTCTGATTACTTTGCCCTCCCTGAGCCCTCCCTAATTACCCCAAATCTCCCCTCCCCCAGCCCCAGCTTCATTTACCTCCGACTCATCTGGTCTTATTTTTAGCTCTGGCTTTTTCCTTTCTTAATATGGCGATGAGCTCTCAGGCCAGAGGCGCTGGGACAGGGGCTGAGGAGCCCTGGACATTGGGGGAGGGGGAGGGGAAGGAGGCTCTGGGAGCCTAGGGGAGAGGTGTAGGAGGTGGGAGGATCCCAGCCCTCATGGAGCTGTCCTGGCCTCAGAAGGTTATCCATCTCTTCTGCCAATCCCAGAGACATATTTAGACAGGACCAGGTGCGGGCCAAGGGGTGCCAATCTCAGGGGCAGCTCCGGTTCCCTCCCCGCCCCCTGCTCCTATTCCTCCTCCTGACCCTTTTTCTCTTGGCTCCATCGGCAGTTTCTCCAGGACTCAGCAGTGTCCTCTGTCCACTGCCCTGGGCTGTTCTCCACCCCACCCCCACTGTGAGCCCCTAACTCAGGATTCAGGACCCAGGGGCCCCTCCCCACCCCAGCTAACTTCTTCTGGACCAGGAGAGCCGACCCACGTCCCACTACCTCCATGAGCGCTGCAGACAGGATGGGGGCCAGAGCTGTGCAGGGCCTGCGGCTGGCAGTGCTGTTACTGCTGGTGCTAGGGACCCCTAAGTCAGGGGTGCAGGGGGAGGAAGGGCTGGACTTTCCTGAGTATGATGGTGTGGACCGTGTGGTCAATGTCAACGCAAAGAACTACAAGAATGTGTTCAAGAAGTATGAGGTGCTGGCACTGCTCTACCACGAGCCCCCCGAGGACGACAAGGCCTCACAAAGACAATTTGAGATGGAGGAGCTGATCCTGGAGGTGAGTGGTGGGTCTGCAGGCCTGCAGAGCACACCCCGTCCCTCTCTGCAACCCTCTATCCTACAAGTCCACATAGATCTTTGAGGGCAGGATCTAGGGGCTAGGGGCAGTGCAGCAGGACCCCCGTCTTGACCAACAGGACACAAATGGCATGTGGCCTTAGCCAAATGAGAAACAAACTTGGGAACCCAAAAGCGCCACCATAGTTAGGCAATTTTAGGAGGAATGGAACGAGGCTGCAGGGAGATCTCTCCTCCGTGCTATAGGAGGCTGGTAGCACTAGGCTTGGCTAGAACTGGGGTGTCCTTGGAAGGGGGACAAAAAAGGGGAAAGGGGGAGAACTGCAGCGCAGCGTATTGCACCCTCTAATCTACTTTCCTAGCCAGAATATGGCCTCTCTCCCTACACTTTAGGGGCTGTACCCCAAAGAAATCCAAATCAATTTAAATGTTATTGACATCTTATTTGCATGTCATTTATTTCATGGTTTCATCTTTAATAAAAACCACCATGCCTCCCATTGGTCTCTCAGTCCCCTCTCTCTTCCCCCACCCCCGAATTCCCCATCTGCCTTTATTGGATCAAGCTGGATTCCCTGATTGGCAAATTCTTGTGGTTGGAGGATGCTTCAAAATGCCGTCCTCAATTTCTCTTTATGGGAAGATTCTCCTCACCCCCAAGCTGACTTCAGGCCCAAAGGAGAGGGAGGCTATTGTAACAAGAAAAAAAGCCTATTTGGGGATGATTGGGAGGTGTGGTCACACAGCCCTCTAAGAGCCAGGATGTGATAGAGTTTTCTTGTCTAAACTTCTGCAGCTCCCTCTCTAGCTTGGCCTTACAGAGAGCCCCCAGCTTGCCCAGAGCTTGGAGTATTTCAGGGCAAGATACCAGGCCTGCAAGCTCTCGTTTGTGTGCCCCTGCCGGGGGCTGGAACCGCCATCTGATTAATGCACTGAGTATTTTTATCCTGAGTGCTCAGCATCCCTGGCCATCCATCTGCCAACAGCCTCCCTTCCCTGTCCTCCTGAGAATCCGGGCGCCCGAGTCTGTATTATGTGGGGTAAAGCTGCAAGCCATGCCCAAGACACAGGCTGCCGGGGACAGGGACCTACGGGTGTGACTATCCATAGCCTAGGGACAGGCTGAGGTGGAGAGGGAAAGGGAAAGTTCAGCCCAGATGAGGAGAGCCCGGTCTGTTTCACCTCCAGTCCCTGTCAGTCTTGGCCTCTGTGGATGATGAGTGGGGGTCACAGTGATCTCTACTCTCAGCCCTCTGGCTTTCCCCACTCCTCAGCAACATGAACGGACCTCCCACTACCCTCCTGCCCTCCAAAATTCTTCCCATTGGAAGAATGGGAATTCTTCCTACTCAGAAGAATACCAGGGAGTTCACTGCCATGCTGAGCATGGCCTTTGATCAGGATGGAGTGCAGGGTTTCATGGAGTCCCTGAAGGAGCGAAGGGCCTCAGTCACTCTGAAGCGCAGTGCCTTAAAGTTCTACATAATAAGCACATTGTAAATGAGCAATAAATGTTCAGGGATTAAGAATTGAACTAAAGACCAGAAGGGTGGGGTTCTAGGGAAAGTGGAGATATCCTAGATCCCAGTACAGTGTCAAGGTTAACTCTTCTATTCCCTGCATCTCAAATGACCCCAACTTGAAAGCAAGAGAGGGTAACAGGGTTTACTAAGAATTCCGTGGGCTGGTTTTAACCCTAACCTTCCTCCAGTTAGCAGCCCAAGTCCTAGAAGACAAAGGTGTTGGCTTCGGGCTGGTGGACTCTGAGAAGGATGCAGCTGTAGCCAAGAAACTAGGTAAGGGGGGTGGGGCGGGGCAGGGAGGGGAAGCTGGCCTGTGAGAGGGGGAGGCCTAGGCTGGAGGACCAGGTGACAGCCCTTATATAGACCAGGGCCTCCACCATGCCTATTCTGAAAGTAGGGGAGAAAATACTGAATTTGGGAGGGGTGTGGCTGAGGTCCTGGCCTCTCCTTTATTCCTTATAGAGACCAATGCTCAAATCTCAGAAACAGGTGAAGGTGGCTTTCTTTATGCTTATGTAAAAAACAGGGCTAGGTGTTGAGGAAAGGGGGAGTTCAGGGAACACAGGTGGGTCTGGAGTGGCCTCTGCAAACTCTTCTTCCAACCCCTCCCCCTCCAGAGCCCTGGCCAGGTGTTACAGAACCGGCCACCAGGGGGCAGCGCAGGCATGAAACTGGACTCCGGAAGTGGATGGGGGAAGGGTGGTCAGTAATGAAGTCATTTGGTCAGTAATAGCAGAGGGTTAAAGGGGGGGACTGGGAATCAGCGACTAGAGTCCTCAGAGGAGGTAACATAAATATCTGTCTCTAGTTATGACAGGCAGAGAAAGGGAGAAAACTTGCTAGAGTCTATATCTCCCTATGTCCTGCCCTAACACCCCCACCTGAACCTAGCTTCTCCCTGGAGAGCCCATGGGCCCCAGCTAGCTACCTAGACTAAATCCAGAGGTACAGACACTAGGGGAGTAGGGGCTAAGGGGCAGTGGAGGTGAGGGGGCAAGGAAGAGGGAGGTGGAGGATATGGGGCCCACTGGGATTATGGACTGGGCCGCGACCCTGGATTTGGACCCCTGAATCCGTGGGAAGTTTGGGATGATGGCTCACCCCTGGCTCACTCCCAGGACTAACTGAAGAGGACAGCATTTATGTGTTCAAGGGAGATGAAGTCATTGAGTATGATGGCGAGCTTTCTGCTGACACCCTGGTGGAGTTTCTGCTTGATGTGAGGATTCCCCTGGACCTAATGGCCTTGCTTTAAGACTTCATGCCCTCCCCATCAACTCCCACCTCACACACATAGTGAACAGCTAGCCCCTTCCTCCTGTTCCCCACCCCTCCTCTCCCTGCTTCTATTGGTGAGGACCAAAACCCACTCTCTTCCTTCAATGTCCCTGTTCCTCCAGGTCCTAGAGGACCCTGTAGAATTCATTGAGGGTGAACGAGAGCTGCAGGCGTTCGAGAATATTGAGGATGAGAACAAACTCATTGGCTACTTCAAGAGCAAAGATTCAGAGCGTGGGTAACCCTCAGACTCCACTGTGCCCTCCCTGGATCCCCATTTTACCTGTCCTCCTACCTCCCCACTTCACCCACTGTCTCAGCAGCTCTGCCTCCTAACTCCTCTTGCCACAGTCAGCTTCATCAACTGCTCTGAGCTCCCTGCACTGGAGGGGCTTCCCAGACAGGCACCTCCAGCATTCTGCCTCCCCCAACTATATTTTAGCCACTCTCAGAGGACTAGAGGGAGTGGGTCTCAGAATGAACCCCACCTCCCATAAAAGAACTGGGGAGGGGGGGACGGTTTCCTGGAGGACCCTGGTTCCCCCAGAGACTAACTCTGCATTCCCCCCTCAGATTACAAAGCCTACGAGGATGCGGCGGAGGAGTTTCATCCCTACATCCCCTTCTTTGCCACCTTCGACAGCAAGGTTCTCCTCCCCACGGCTACATTGGGTCTCCCTCACTCCCTTCAGCTGCCCTGCCCCCTCTTCCAGAATCTTTGGGGGACCTAGTCTTTCCCTACACATGACATTCTCCACCCTCACCCCCATCTCAGGCCTCTCCTGCCCCACAGATTTTAGACATCTAAAGTACCCCTCTCCTGTTCAGCCAAAGCCCAGAGAAGTTAAGACACTTGTCCAGTGTCACAGTGGCAGTGACAAGGGCCCAGGTTGTCTGACTCCCTTCCTAATATCTGCTCCCTGATAATACTGCTTCTCACCCTGATCCTGCATCCCCTGCTCTACTTCCCCCTGCCCCCTCCCTCAAAGGTGGCAAAGAAGCTGACCCTGAAGCTGAATGAGATCGATTTCTATGAGGCCTTCATGGAAGAACCTGTGACCATCCCAGATAAGCCCAATAGCGAAGAGGAGATTGTCAACTTCGTGGAGAAGCACAGGAGGTGGGGAGCAGGGGCAACCGTCTGAGCAGGGTAGGCTCCTCCTCAGGCTAGAACACCAGTCTATGAGATAGGCTGGGGGAATCTCAGCCAGCCAGGAGCCTGGAATCACCTGGAGATGAATACACTTCTGGGTACCAGTGCTCACTGATACACTCACCATTTTACACAACATTTTGCATGCTAGCACTTAGCCCTGAGCCCTACACATAGGAGGTCCTCCATATATGTGTACATTTAGTGGGTAGAGGACAGGGATGCTGCTAAACATCCGACAGTGCACACAGGACAGCTCCCCCAAAACACAATTATCTGGCCCCAAATGTCAGTAGTGCTGAGGTTGAGAAACTCTGCCCTACACTCACACATAATTCTCTCCCTTCACAGTACTCCACCGCTGGAAATACCCACTCATCAGTGTAAACACTACTCACTCTCATTCTCTCCCACTAGATTATGGTCCCCTCATCAGGGCAGGAACATGTTTGCCTGGTTCAGCTCTATCTACATAGCACCATGCACAGTGCTTAGAACATCTCAGACACTCAATTTTTTTGAATGAATGAATGAATGAACGAACGAATACGCAGATGTCCAGTTCTTACCTTCCTCCCAAAAGTCTCTCTCCCAGTCCCCTTGTTCACCCTCTGCTCTCCCACCTGCTCTAACCATGCAGTGATCTGGGCCTGGTGCCCAGGGCTTAGGCTTGGCCAGATGGCTTTGTTCTGGGCTACAAGCTGTCTGTGCCCTAGACATGACCCAGAGGCAGCCTCTGCTCTGGGGACCCTCTGGAGGGGAGGGCATTCTTCTCACCCACTGAGTATGACTTTCTGTCTGTTGCTTCTAGGTCAACCTTGAGGAAACTGAAGCCTGAGAGTATGTATGAGACCTGGGTGAGTGCCCCTGGACCAGGCCAGGCCCTTAGGGGAGCATGGGTGGCTAAAGACTCAAGTCCTAGAAACATCCCACCCTACTGTTCCTCATGCCTTGCTTGTAGGACTGACAATGCACCAGCAAAGGTTGAGGGTTTTGTTCTCAAGAATGTGTCAGGCATTGGGAGACACACATAAGTAGATGAAGATGACAAGGGAGGAGCTCCAAGCTCTGGAGCTAAAGAGTTTGCCAGAGGAGGTATGGGGGCCCTGGAGCTGAAGGGAGCAGTGTCACTTGGGAAAGGGTCACCACCACGAGAATATACCTGATCCAGAAGCTGGATTTCCAAAAAACTCAGGTTCAAGGAAGATCTAGGGTCTGTTCTGGGTTCTCTGACTTCAGGGAGCATAACTAAAGCCTCCTCTCCCCTAACAGGAGGATGATCTGGATGGAATCCATATTGTGGCCTTTGCAGAGGAAGCAGATCCTGGTGAGGGAGAAATACTGGATTGGATTTGGGGGGGCACTGGTGAGAGGGGGGAGGCGGGCTGTCAATTGGAGCATAGGCTTCACTTGGGAGGCATTCCTGGAAAAGTACAAGCAGCCTGCAGCTAGACCTGTGGAACTGTGGGAGGTGGGAAAGAGATCTAGACTCCTGTTCCCTCTGGGTCCCTTTCCTCTCTGCCCCACCTCACACTTCTCACTTGTGTTTCCTCCAAGATGGCTATGAGTTCTTGGAGACCCTCAAGTCTGTGGCCCAAGATAACACTGATAACCCTGATCTTAGCATCATCTGGATTGACCCTGATGACTTCCCCCTGGTAAGAGGTCCGCTGAGGCACTGCTAACCTAAGATGGGGCCTTAGATAGTGGCACTTTCTGAGGAGAGCTTGTTTCAGAGTCTTTCCTCATCTTCTAGCTGGGGGACCCTGGAAGGTTTCTGCCTGTTGCATGATCATGGGCACTGTGGGCATGAAGGGCATCCTGAGAAAGGGAAAACAGGATGGGAAGTGAATCACATGGGTCATAACACACATGATTCCTAGAGCAGAGACTGGGCAGGTAGCACATGTGCCCAGGGATGGTTCCTTCTAAAGAAATCCAGAGTTTGGGGGAACAGATGGGCACATTAACCCTGCACATGGTATACACAATAATAGAATCAAAGCACAGAGATTCCATGTCTCAGGGTATGGCTTTGTTCCTCGCTGAATCTCCAACACCTAGCACTAACTGTTGAAAGAGTAATGGAATGGACAAACAGAAATGTGAGGAACATTGGCAATTACCAGGTATAACTACCATAGTTTAGAGATGTAGAAATTGAGGGCCAAGGAGAAGTGCCTTGCTCAAAGTCACAAGGTGAATCAGTAGCAGATCCAGGATCAGAGCAGGGGTTTCCTATCTAGTTTTCCTTAGATAGGAGGGGCCAATGTCCCCAGCTGACCCTCCTGATACTTTCCCTTTCAGATTTCTACCCTTTAACTGCTTAGTTCTATCCAATCCTTTCAGGTCTTATAGAAGGACTCATCCCTCATCCACCATGGGTTCATAGTGTCTTCCCTCTGTCTCTCGGCTGACCCTCACACACATCCCCTTGGACTCATGTGTTCCTAGACTCCATTAAGTTGCCATATGTGGTCTTTCTACAGCTGGTTCCATACTGGGAGAAGACGTTTGACATTGACCTGTCAGCCCCACAAATAGGAGTCGTCAATGTTACTGATGTGAGTTTCCTTCCCTCATCCCTGGTTGACCCCTAACTCTGCTTCCCAGCATAGCGAGCTCTCCTGTGCTCTGCCAACTAGGAATTGAGCCCTTTCCATAGAAATTAGACATGCCCAGTCTAATGACTGGATGGAGGGAGAGATTCATGATCTGAACATGCCCATCTTCACCTGTTGGAATCGGCTGCTCATCCTTCAAGCCCCTGTTCAAATCCTCTCTTCGCCATGAAGTCTTTCTAGATCTCCCATTTGGAATCAGTCCCTCCTTGGCACTCCAAGAGCCCATTTGGCATCAAGAACATGGCTTTTATATGGCTATTTATGTATCATGTCTGTCCCCTCCAGTAGACTTTGAGCTTTTTGAGGGCAGACATCTTCTCATTCACATGTAGCAGGTGCTTCAAAAATGTTTATTCAGTAGAACTGAATAAGCCGCAGTCTTTGCTTTCATATAATTCTCAGTCTAACTGGGAAAGCAGTATTCCATTAACTACAAGGCCAGATCTGATAAACTCTGTAATAAAGATTCACATAAAATGCTAGGAAGGCACAAAAATCAAAGTGATTTCTGCTTGAGAGAATCAGAGAAGGGTTTAAAAGGAGTGGCATTTAAAGTGGAGATTGTACAACGTATAGGAGTTCTACAGTTGAGTAGCACTTCCAAATTGATGGAAAAGTTAGTGCAAAAGGTCAAAAGTAGGAAAATGAATATTAGGTTAGGTTCAGGAAAAGGCAAGTCATTTTTTACAGCTTGAGAGCCTAGAGATCTCTGAGGATGGTGCTGAAAAAGCAGGTCATGAAAAGCCTTGAATGCTGAAGAGCTGCTGACTTTATTCTCTAGGCCAGGAAGAGCCACCAGTGGTTTTGTGTCAAGGGCACGATCGAGAGGTCTGTTTTAGGAAGCTCAGCATGTCAAGAGCTTGGAAGAAAGAGTGAAAGGAGGAGGGCTATTTGCCAGTCCAACTATTCTTTCTACTCCCACTGTCACCATTCTAACTTAGACCTTCACCTGGACAGTTTCTCTGGCTGTTGACAGATGAAGGGAAGGGACAGAAGATGTGGGGAAGGATATACAGAGTCCAGTGAGTGGGAGGATGGGTCCAAAGACCTGAGTCAGTCTTAGCTCTGGTTCCCTGTCTGTGCCATGTCCTAGGCGGACAGCGTATGGTTGGAGATGGACGACGAGGAGGACCTGCCTTCCCCTGAGGAGCTGGAGGACTGGCTGGAGGATGTGCTGTCGGGCGAGATCAACACAGAGGATGATGACGATGATGATGACGACGATGATGACGATGATGATGACTAGTTGCTGTAGCTACCATCTCCTAGCCCCACTTGCTCTCCTCAGGCTTCCTCCTGCCTTCCCTGAGCTTCTCCAGGGACACTAGCTCATTCTCTGACTAGGGCCCACTGGGGTCTGTAGGCTGAGTGCTGAGACTCTGATCCCCCTCACTTAATGAGGGAAGGAGCACTTTTCCCTACATACCAGCCGACCTATCTCATCTGACTTCTGTTTCCTTTCCAACAATGTCCCTGTATCTAGTATTTGTTTCTTCCATCACTCCGTACACTCTTTCTTATGATTTTCTTGCCATATCTGTGGGCTCCCATCTCTATTCTGTTCCCTCCACTTCTGCACACTCTTCCCCCACTCTCTCAAATCCTATATCCTTCTGACTGTCCTATCCCTGGCCAGGAGGAAGGGAGGGTTCTGTGGGGCTGTATCTCACCAATCTCTTGTTAATGTATTTGGGTCAAATAAGAGGCCTCAATAAAGGATCTGGGGCAGCATGAGCAAGTGTCTGCTGATGAGGTCTCACCCCTGTGGCAGGAGAGAGGCAGCCAGAGATTGGGAGATTTAGGTATGGGTGCCTTGTTAGGGGACTGTGATAGGAGGCTGGTGGGGCTCCCTCCAGGCAGTTATCCCAGAGAAGCTTGGATTATTTATCTGCTGCAAGTCAACAAGCCTTTTCTGAACACATGGTGTTTGTCCAGCACCGCTATTAGGCTCTGGGAGAACAGAGAGTGCTGGGCCTGTCCCTGCTCTGGAGCTGATTAGACTCACTGGGAAGTCAAGACAAACACACTAAACAATTGAAGAAAAATACAAAGCAATATGTAATTAAGTGATTACGTGCTGCTTGATAGCACCCTCCCTGCAGCTCTTATTTGAATGTCAAGACTGAGCCCAAATAACACTTCCTCGATGAGGCCTTCCCAGAGGTGTCACCCTCCTGCAGTTCCCTCCTCTGGGTTCACACTGCACTCTCTAAATACACCTCTATTCTGGTATTCGGCCTATTCTATCACAGTTCTTCATTTACATATCCATCCTGCCCACTAGACTGTGAGCCCCTTGAAGGCAGGGACCCAGGCTTTTCTCTGTGTCCACAGGGCCTGACATACAAAAAGTAGTCCCTAATAAATGTCTGTTAAAAGAAGGAACAAATGAACAGAATGGGCTTAGAGAAGAGAGATCAGAGTGGGCTTTGATGGCTTCATAAAGGAAGTGAGCATTTTCTAGGCCTTAAAGGAAGAGTGGGATTTGACTGGGGGCCAAGGAGTTGGGGAGGGGACATTTCAGTTGATGGAGACATCAAAAGCACTGGCAGAATGGTGTGTGTCATATTGGGGCCCAGAAGAAACCAGAGAGACAAGACGAGGAGTTCAAGTGGCAGTCATGAGGTTGCGTGGGCATAATGGGACTCAGTTGTAGAGGTGTTTGAATTTAATCCTATAAGATGGGGAGGAAGGGCAAAATTTAATCTGGCAGTGATGAAGAGAATGGATATAGGGAGGGGAGCTGATGGAGATACCAGAGGCAGGGAGCCCAACTCATATAATCAGAGATTGTTATAATAATTGGGGTGAAATTGGAAGAATATGGACCTGAGTGGTGGTCACAGGAGTGGGGAGGAGACGTTGAGTTTTGTATAATAGGGGTCCCCCAGACCTGGGCCTGCTGCAGTTCCTGGCAGGAAGGATCTGCATTCTCTCTGGCACAGCCCAAGTTGGGGTAAGTATAAAGGAGTCAGGGTGGTAGAACCAAGGAGTCGGGGTGGGGGAACCAAGCAACTGAACAAGCCTGTAGCTAAAAGACATTACGGTGTTCATGGATCAGGTATAAATGCATTGCTGTGAGACTTAGAGGATTTTTAAGTACAGAAGAATGAGACCTGTAGTTAGAGAAGTTTTCACCCTCTACAGACAAATCCAGGGAGTGTTCCTAGAGAAGGTGACAGGAGTATAAAGTAGAAACCATGTATTCATCCAACTTGCACCCATGTAATAAATGTATGGACACTGGGCCAGTATAATAATATTATGGAGCCTACTGTCTAGCAGAGGTCAGTGAAAGGCCTTGGACTAAATAATAGCTCCCATGTTTTAAGTACCCATCTGTGCGAGGCCCTAGAAGACTGATGATTTCTAAATCTCAGAACTCCTCTCTAAGATGGGAATTGGTGTCACCATCTTACCAGCGAGGACACTGAGGCTCAGGGGCATAACCTGCCCAAGAAAGGAGTAGAGCCAGCATGAAGCCAAGGTCCCCTGTACCTGGTTGACTCTGGGAGACCTGAACCTTTCACTGCTGTAGAGAAGTCGTTTAGCTTCTCTGAGTCTCAAAGATGGGTCAACAAAATTGTTTTTGGCCCTGCAACACAGAACAAGTGAAATGTATACAAAGGTAAATTATGAGGGTGTGTTACTATCAAAGGAGCAGTGACAGGGTGCACTGGGAGAGGAGATGATGAAGAACAAAGAGAAGGGCTGTGGAACCCAAAAGCAGCAGGAGCTGAGCCTGAGCCTCTTGGAGGAACAGTGTAGACTCAAGAAATGAGGGGCTCAGCTAAGGCTTCTTGAGGGGTCTCTGCCAGGTGGGAACTGGTGTGAAGTCAGGGGGTTCTCAGAGGTGGTACAAACACTGATGGAGCTCAGACCTCTTCCCAGGGCCAGACTCTGCCAGAGTTGAGGTGGGATCTCTTAGGCTGGAGATGGGGGTGAAAACAGATGCTTCCCCACTTCTTCCTTCCCTCTTTCAGTCTGGCTGAGAATCTGGGGGAGGAAAGTCCCTGGGGTAGAGGGGAAGTGAGAGCTGCCATGCTGGGCCTGAGGAGAGGGGCAGAGCTAGGAGACAGAGCTAAGTGTGGCTTTGCAAGTTGTCTATATTTGCATGCTGAGCTCACTGCTGCTCTTTTTCTCCCCAGAAAATAAAATTACATCATAGGAGGGGGAAGGCTGGAGGGTGGTATATTTGGGAAAGGTGAGAGGAACACAAGGGGGCCGCTAGCATCTTCCTGGAGAGAGAGAATCCATGGCTCCAGGTTAAGGGAAGGAGGCCCGTGTTGCTTCTCCCCCCAACCCCTGCTTCTAACCCCATCCCCCAATGTGGATGAGTCTGAGCTCCCCTGACCCATACGGGGAGGGAAAGAGGTTTTTCCAAATACCAAGTCTAAGCGGACCCAGAGGCCAAAGGCCTTCCAAATCCCTAAACCCTAACTCACTCTGTGCATCCCATGGTCCCAGCTGCTGTGGTCATGGAAAGGTCACAAGGGGAGGGGAGTGTCCCATTGGGAAAGAAATCTGAGAATTGGGTTTTGCGGTTTAGGGAAGAGGCAGCGCACCTACTCCAGCCCTCCCCCACTTCTGTCCCCTATCCCAGGAGCCTTCCAGAACCCCAGCCCCCGGCTGTCTCCCCTCCCCCCTCCTGCCGCTCCCCGCCCCCCGCCCCTCCCCGGCTCTGACATCACGGGCCGGCCGGGTGGGGTGAGGCGGCGCTGGGCTCGGGCTCGGGTTCCGCGGGCGGAAGAGGCGGCGGCGGCGGCGGCAGAAGCTGCGGCGGCGGCGGGAGCTGAGGAGGAGGCTCCGGACGCTGCTCAGGAACCGGGGACACCGGAGTGCCCGCGCCCTGAGCGCTCAGCCCCGGAGGCGGTGAGAGGGCGGAGAGGAGATGTGTCGCGGGGAGGGGGCAGATTTGGAGTCTGGGCTCGGAGGGGCGTCGATCCGGGACGCCCGGGGCCGGATGGGGAGCGGGGGCCCCGGACGGGTCCGCTCTGTGTCAGGCCGCACGGGCTCGGTATGTGTCGGTGAGTCCCGAGTGCCGAGGTGTGTTGGAGGCGGCGTGGCTTCGGCCGCCCATTTCAGGCTGAACGGCAGTTTTGGAGTCGGACCGGGGCCTGGGGATTAGGATGGAGCCTGCTTCCCGCCCAGCCGGCTCTGCCGGGCCAGCTCCCGCCCCTCCCTCCCCTTCTCTGGCTTCGGACTCTCCTGGGCTGGCGGTCTCCCGGCCCAACCCTGCCTCAGTTCCTCCGGCAGCCGCCCCTGCTCCGAGGGCTCAAACCTGGCCGCTCGCACCATGTGCCCTCATCCTAGCCCTCTGCACCTGGGGAAGAGGTGGGATTGGCGAAGGCTTGTCTGGAGGGAAGGAGGAAGGAGCTGGGGGTGTAGAGAAGTGAAGTAGCTAACTGTAAAACCCCTATTTCATATAATCCATGTCAAAACTGACAGGGACACACACACCTACAAGACACACACCAGCACACACAGTGACACACACCCATGTGACTCTTACACACATCGTCTCGCATACAGCAAATCACAAATGTTGCTGCACTACACGTCCAACCCCCACCTCACCCCCTCTGCCTCCCATGTGCAAGTCTTGGAAGAACAGCAGTCTAGCAGGATAGCTGAGTGGGGGCCACTGTCCCCAAGTCCACCCTAATTTTCTGGGCATCTTCTCCCAGCCCTGGACTTTGAGTGCTTCTTTAAAACAGGGGAAAAGATGGGAGAAAATCCTGGTCTCACTTTAGGACAGGGAGAGAGGATCTTGAGCGCGAGTGAGCCTGGTGTTCTGAAACTGGTGAGTAGGGAGGGTAGGGGCTGCTGGTGGCCTCTCTTGCTGGGTCCAGTTAGAGCTCAGGATGCTGGGAGTGGCTGGTTCCTGGGCATAAGAGTGGCCAAGGGATGGAGGAGAGGGTGGAAGAAAGGGAGAGGGAGAAAAAGGAAGAATGAATATGAGTCAGCCAAGGATGGAGCCCAAGTCAGAGAGAGAGAATGAGGAGAATGTGTGTGAAAGGGAGACACATGGAGAGAGGGACAGACAGTCAGGGACAGGGAGAGGGAGGAAGTGAGAGACAGAGATGGTCAGAAGAGTGGGAAGAGTGCTGGGAATGGACCACAGAGGCTCAGCAGTCAGGGAGGTTGAAAGCAGCCTGGTGGTGAGACCACAGGGAATCAAGGGAAACATGCTGAATATGTGTATTTTGTTTCTCTAGTATGTGTCTGGCCCCCAGGCTGTCAGAGCGATTAGCTTTAATTGCTCTTCCCTTTGTGGTTAAACACTCCATTGGGGAAATTGCCAGAAATGCCCTAGGCTGTCGGCTGCCCTGGTTGCCTACTTCCTCACTTCCCTGACACCTGTGCCCATCACGTGTGCATGTATTGTCATGCATGAAGAAGAGGGCCACAGACTGCCATGCCGTCCCCTCACACTCTCCTTCAGATGCTCATGTACAATGCAATGGTGGACATCAGTAACCTGTATGCAGCCAACCAACCCAGGCCCCTCCCCACCAAACTCACTCTACCTCTTTACTGCAGGGATGCTCACTCCTTCCTAACAGTATAGTAGCTCTGAGCCTTCAGATGGGGACCACTGAGTCATAGACCCAGGAGTCCTAAGTATTCATGGCTACTATCAAGTGGGATAGGATGAAAGGCCACTGAAAAGAAAGGAGGAAAAGAGAGACTGATAGATTAGGGAGAGAGGAAATGGATGAGAAACGGAGAAATGGGAAAGAAACAGAAATAGAAGTAGGGAGAGACAACTAGGAGTGGAGAGCGGCAGAGGCCCCCCCCCCCCCCCCCCCCACCGTCACGTCACGCAGCTCTCCTCTGCCCTGCCTCATCCAATGCCAGGTGTCTCCTGATGCCCTCATCTTGGGTCTGGTCTGTCTTCTCTTAAACTAAGGGCTAAAGGCTTAGCCCTGTCCCTCTGCCCAGGGGCAACCGATTTTGCTTCTTGGACTGAACATTTTGAGGCCCAGGTATCCTGCCTGCCCTCATTCCCAGGCTGACTCTGGAGACTTGGGAGCCCTCTTCTTCCTTCATTACAGGACTAAAAACACTCCCCACCTCCCCAAAGCTGAATGGATGCTAAGGCAAGAAGTCAATTGAGTATGATATTAAAGGAGTAATTAGGGATGAATTACAAGATTGCTTGAATTTGGGAACAGATAAAATTTAAAATAGGAATCTTGCTCTCTTCCCTTCCCACCCATCTGTTTCTCCCTGATTACTACCCGTCCCAACCCCCAACTCCAGGCAACAAGACTGAGAGACTTGAGTGCCTACAAGCCCCCTCCTGCCCCTTGCAGGGATCTCCAGGTCCCTGCAGCTGTGTGGAATGGCCCCACCCCTCAGCGTTAGGCAGCTGTCACAGATGTGAGGCAAGGAGGGGCAGCAGCTCCTCATCTTCAGGCTTTCTTAAATTTACCGAGGATTTGGAACCAAATGCTAGGGAGAGGGGATAATCATGAATTAATGTCAAATGCATAGAAATTCTTTTGGTGCTGCCACCTCCTCCACAGGTGGTTATCCCATTTTGCTAGGCTTCTCAAAGTACCCCCAGTGCCCACGGAGTACCCACCTGTCATGCTCCCAACTGCTACCCTAGAAGGTCAGTATATAATGATCCTTACCTCCTGCCCCTCTTCCCCAGCATCCTCAGTTGGTTTGACCTTTGTCAGGGCTCCGCCGGGGGCCAGCTTGGAAGAAGGAGGAAGGAAGGAAGGTGTGAGGAAGCGGTGAGCAGAGCACAGAATGATCTGGGAGGGAAGGGGACTGACTTCCTGGCAGCCTCGGCTCCGGTTCCCGGTTCCTGCCCTGGTATCCTGTCCCAAGAATGGCCTCCGCCCAGGCTGCCCGGTGTTCCCTGGGCAGCCTCTGCGCTCTCCAGAGATCTGAAGTTTTCAGAGCTAGGAGGGCAGGAGACTTCTCCACAGGCCCTAAGGAATTCTGAATCTCTGGTGAGAGAAGTGACATGGTTTCTGTGAAGACTCACCATGGCCAGCCCAGCCCAGGGACAGTGATAAGTGAGACTTGAGTTCCACATAAGGAAATTCCCCCTCCTCATTACTCCCAATATTCCTCCCAAACTATCCTGCCCTGGCCCCTGCCACCACACCCAGGCCTGGGCAAATGGGATCTCTCCAGGGAGGGAGGCAACCAGGCTGCCTTTCCCTGCTCCCTCAGAGGCCTTACTCCTATCCTGTCTGTCCCTTCTTACTCACCACTCCACACACCCCTCCCATCCAGTGGTGTCATTGTCCTGACGACTGAGGGGGGGCACCTAGAACTGCGGTTGCCATGGTAACCACTGAGCTGAGGCTTCAGCCTTCCCATCGTGGACTCTGTGCTCCCTGCCCCCCTTCCCTCCCCCGACTAGATACCTCCTTTGCAGCCTCAGTCTCCTTCCCTCTCCCAACCCTGGCTCTCTTCCTCCATTCTGTAGGCTCCCCTCACCCTTCCTCTGTTCTCTGGATGTGAGCCTGTGATTATCTACCTTCTTACACATACTCTCAGTTGGTTCAGATACAGATAAACACACAGACCACATACACTCAGAGCCACACATCCAGTGCTGGCACGTACACATCCATTACCAGATCATCCAAACACATGCCCAGATCCCAGCCACTGCCTCCTGCCCATACCTGTGCCCACACCCAGGTATCAACATCCATACGTAGGAGCCTGGCGCTCTAACATTCCCACCCCCATTTCTCTTAGAGCCTCCATGTATCTGTTTCACTCTCTTAGAAAGCTCCTACCTGCCCCCCACCCTCAAGTCTTTGTGGGTGGGTGTCTCACACACATTAATCCCTTCCCGCCCACCTCCCCTGTAAGTCTGTGTTTTAGATTCAGAGCCTTAAATCTTAACTCCTCCTGGGAGTACACATACACACACACACTTTCCTCCCACAGGATCTCTATTTACAAACTCTTCTTCCATGTGAAAACAGGGCAGGATGACCCTAAATTCTGTCCCATTTTCCAGCTGAGGGCTTGGTCCCAGGGTTGCCTCCATGGGGGCAGAGTCTTTTTGGGGACATCTCGCCTCCTTCCCATGCTGCCCTTTTCAGCCCACCACTCCCCACCCCCACCCCCCGCTCATTATTATCCCCATCTTTGGACCCCTTCCCCACCGTCCCCCTTGCCTGCATCCCACCTTTTCTGTCCTCGGATTATCAGTGTGTGTGTGGCGGGGGGGGGAGGCTGGGCTCCAGAGCCTGCTGCTGTGACCTAGATTTCAACGCAGAGACGGTTCCTGGTGCTGACAGTCAGAGAGCATTGTTCCTGTACCAGCCTGGCAGGGCCACTGCTGGGCCCTTCTGTCTGCTTGCACCTGGGTGTGCAAGTGAGCGTGCCTGTAAGTGCCTGTTTCTTGTAGGGGTCGTGCTGGCCCTGCCGCCTGGCTCATTGTGTGTGTGTCACAGTGCCTGCTATCAAGGGAGGCTTGTTTGTTCTGGTCCCAGTAGGAGGCTGGGAATGGGGACTTCTGGGCCCATGCCTCATACTTTGTAGCAGGCATGCCTTTCTGCCTCAGTTTCCCTGCATACAGGCCAGAAATAAAGAAAACAGGGTTGTGTCCACCAGCCCCTTTCTATGTGCCACATTCCCAGCCCATTATTGGGGTGATTTGTGGGCAGGCTCGGTCAAGTACAAGGTCGTCTAGCTCCTTGCCCTACCCTTTGGTTTAGCCAGTGTTTATAACGTAACTTTTTTTTTTTTTTGAGAGATTGGCACCTGAGCTAACATCTGTTGCCAATCTTTTTTTTCTTTCTTCTTCTTCTCCCCAAAGCCCCCCAGTACATAGTTGTGTATTCTAGTCGTAGTTCCTTCTAGTTCTGCCATGTGGGTCACTGCCTCAGCATGGCTTGATGAGCAGTGCTGGGTCCGTGCCCAGGATCCGAACAAGTGAAACCCTGGGCCATCGAAGCAGAGCGTGTGAAATTAACCCCTTGGCCACGGGGCCAGCCCATGTAACTTACTTTTTAAAATGCTTTTCTTTTTTTTTGAGGAAGATTAGCCCTGAGCTAACTGCTGCCAATCCTCCTCTTTTCGCTGAGGAGGACTGGCCCTGAGCTAACATCCATGCCCATCTTCCTCTACTTTAGATGTGGGACGCCTACCACAGCATGGTGTGCCAAGCGGTGCTATGTCTGCACCTGGGATCCAAACCAGCGAACCCCGGGCCGCCAAAGCAGAATGTGTGCACTTAACTCCTGCGCCACCAAGCCAGCCCCTTTACTTTTCTGATTATAAAAGAAATATATACTCATTGTGTGAAAAAAAAGTCCCTTTTAAACTCACCGCTAGAGTTTGTCTTAGTGAGTGGAAGGAGGGCCTTGCATGTTCTCTACCTTTTCACCTAAGGATCTTCAAGAAAGAGGGATGGGGTGGGTGAAGGCTAGATGAGATCCAGCCTTGCCCAGCCCCCTTTGGGAGGTCTTGCTGAAGGTAGTAGTGCCAGCTGGATGTTGATGCAAGCAGGAGTGGCAGCCCCCTTCCTGCCAGACTCCCGAAGCTGCATTTAAACCCCTTCCCCCTGCCACCCAGCCAGCCTGGGAACTGGGCAGGGGGCCAGAGCCAGCCGCTTGGTATTCTTGGGCGCGGGGGCTGTAGACATAGCACAAAGGCTAGGAAAGAGGGCTGTGTGGAGGTCCAGCAGCGATCAAGGGAGAAAATGGGCTCCACAAAGGTGGGGGTGGCCCATTGCTTCCCCCACTCCCGGCTCCCACCCCCCGAGCCCTTATAACTGAATACAGGGCTGGGCATGGAGGGGCCAGGGGGCCATTAGACCAAGCAACTAGGCATCCATCCAAAATGACTATCATTAGTGGGATGGTGGGGAGTTGAAGTGAGGGACCCCTTTGCTTCTGGGGAAGAATGGAAGCTAGAACACATGAGCTCTAACCAACCCCCTCCAGCCCCTTCTTTTTATCTTCTCACTGCCACAGCCAGCTTCTCCCTGCCTGTTGTTTTGGAGTGTTTTTTTTTTTTTTCCTGACAGGGGGAGGGGTTGCAGGTGGGTGGGGCGATTCTGGGGGGAACTTGGAGGCAGTGGGTGAGAAAGTCGGGAGCAGGCTGCTATGGTAACCGCCTCCTCAGTCAGGGGAGCTGTTGCCAGGGATACTGTTAGAGGGGGAAAAACAAAGAAAAAAGATGGTGGGGGGAAGGAGGTGTGACTTGTCGCTCTAGGCTCCAGACTAGCCCCTAGCTTCCGAGTTTTTTTCTGTCTAGTCCCACCTCCCTTAGGTCCCTCTGCAGTTCTAGACACATGCCTGGTAGGGTAGAGGGGGTAGGTAGTGCCAGTGAGTGAACCAGACCCCAAAACTCAAGCTCAGCCTCTTCTCCCTTTTTCCTGCCAACCCCAGTCATGGCCGAGTACGGGACCCTCCTCCAGGACCTGACCAACAACATCACTCTTGAAGATCTGGAACAGCTCAAGTCTGCCTGCAAGGAGGACATCCCCAGTGAGAAGAGTGAGGAGATCACTACTGGCAGTGCCTGGTTTAGCTTCCTGGAGAGCCACAACAAGCTGGACAAAGGTAGGGGGCCTGGGGGACAGGCATCCTACTACCAGTCTTTCAGGCTCAGTTCACTCAGTAGAGATGAGTTCAGAGCTCCTATACACACAAAGTGTACTCCTCTGGCAAGGCAGGATAGGAGAGATGCTTTTAAGAACGTAGAGGGGCTCCAGGGTAGTAGTCTTTACATTCTTCACTATGCCCCCATCAGTAAAAATGTTACTCAGACACTACTGTGCTATTATCACATATATAATAAAATATTAAAATAGAGGTTAAAAGTGATAAAATTTAAAATAAAACCAGAAGTTCTAACATTTTGTTAGCCACTTTTAGAGACCACTGCTCTGGGAAGGGCTTTAGGGAGGAATCAGTATTTATCGTGGCCCTGAAAGGCAAGTGGGATGTCAAACGCAGGATCCAAAGGAGGGCATGCCAGGCAAACGGCCATAGTCACAGAGGTGGGAGTGTCTGGTGTGTTTGGAAAAGCAGGGGTCCTGCTTAGCTTGGCTGGTATGGGCACAGGGCACATCCAGAAGTGGCTGAAAAGGGAAATTAAAGCTGTGCTGTGGAGGGGCTTGAGTGAGAGGGGATTTGATGGGTGAGGTGAGTGACCTGAGGGCCCTGCTGAGATACTAATCTGACTGGAGCATGGATAGCAGGGAGGGAGGCTGAAGGAGGTCTCAGTGTATCTGCAGTCTCCTAGAACTGGCCAAGCCATGGAGATCATCCTTCTGGTTGTGTCTGTGCCTTCTCTCGTTCAGAATTACCTTTCTCACTAGGCCCAGAATCTCCTGGGTTGTCTAGAGATTCCACGTCTCCAGTCCCACATGTGCTTCTGGGAAATTCTTTCTGATGCTTACTTGGAGAAAAGTGGAAGAGGGACAGGGTGGGTGTTGGGTATTTGGAAGCCAAGTCAATTTTTCTATTCTCCCGTCCCCTCAGCGTAGGACCTGGTATTTTAACCTAAATCCCTCATTCTAAATTCATAATCTAGAAACTTCACTGAGCAGCAATCTGCCCTGCCTGGGAACAGTCCTCTGCTCTGTATTTTTCGTGCCTTAGCTTTCTCTTCCTGGATTAGTAGCCCCTGTTCTTCTAGTGTTGCCCGCTCCAATAACCAATGTGAGCAACTCATCTTGGTTCCAGAAGCCTGGTCTGGTAGAGTAGGGGAGGCTGACCTCCAAAGCCTAGCTCTGACCTTCAGTCTCCTGCCTTCCTCCAGACAACCTCTCCTACATTGAGCACATCTTTGAGATCTCCCGCCGTCCTGACCTACTTACTATGGTGGTTGACTACAGAACCCGCGTTCTGAAGATCTCTGAGGAGGATGAGCTGGACACCAAGCTAACCCGTATCCCCAGTGCCAAGAAGTACAAAGGTAAGAGGCCATGCCTTTAACATACACCTCTGCCCCTCCATGGATTATCCTTGGAGTACTTGAATTTTGGGAGAATGAGCTAATGCTCAATGGGCCTGCCTGGTGTCTCCCATGACTTCCATCCCTGGACACATCCCTTTTTGCCCCTAGACATTATCCGGCAGCCTTCTGAGGAAGAGATCATCAAATTGGCTCCTCCGCCGAAGAAAGCCTGAGCAAGGGGGAGGAAGAGGAGGAAGGTTGGACCTTCATCGGACCACTCCCTTCCCCCATCCTCCTGGGGAGGGGGCTAGGGCAACCCCCCTCCCCAATCTACCCATTTACTAACTTGGTCCTAACCCCCTTACTGTGCGCGTGTGTGTGCGTGTGCGCACGCTCTGGCTGTCTGTCTATATGTCTAGCTCATCTAGTTCCTCCTTGTGAGGGGATGGGGGTCAGGGGCTGGGGGGGGGGGGGGCTTAGTTTCCCCACTCGAGGGAGGTGGAGGCTATTTCTATGCAAATAGAAATGGGCACATTTCTCCTACTTCCCTTTCCTCTAATCTTCCCCCACATCTCAAAAGCGTGTGAGCCGAAAGGACCTGTATTTTCCTACACTGAGGAGCCCAGGTAGGGGTGAGGCATGGGAGAGGTGGGTCCATCTAATGGAAAGCAGTAGAAGAGAAAGTGAAGAGGCTACCCAACCCCCACTTGGAAGGGGCAAAGAAAAGCCAGAGTTCAGTGTTTGTACTCCCATGTTGGACTGGGTGAGGAGTCCAGTTTCCAGCGGTTCCTCAGGTTGGAGGGCCTGGGCACCAGCAGGTCCTTTTTTGCTCCCCTCATGGGCCTAGGATGGGTATGAGCCAGGGAACTAATGAGAGATGACCACTGAAACCTTTCCTGGCCCCAAGTTCAACCCCCCTGGAGCACCCAGCATTAGACACCCTCTACCCACCTCTGCTCTGGAGAGACTGGGCTGGGAGCATGCCCCACTGAGCCTGAGATGGGGAATGGGGGCAAAGAGAGGGGCCCCCCTTTTCACTCCTTTATTCCTACTCAGACTGTTGCACATACTGACCCCAAACCTAGGGAGGTTGGGAAATGAGATCCTTAGGTTTTAACTCCGATCCTGCCCCCACCTACAGGATCCCAACGTGGTTACTGCAGGCAACCTTCCCTCTCTCCCTGGTCTAGAACACTCCAAGCCAGAAAGAAGTTAACTACAGTGTTTGCCTTTGCACTGATCCCCAATTCATTCCATGAGGGGACTTGGTAACCCCTCTCCCTCAATATCCTGGCGCCTTGGGCTTGTGAACACCTAGCCAAATCACTAGAGTACAGTGACCCCAGCCTCCTGCCTGTCCCAAGATGTTCCTCCCCATCCTGACCGTGCTAACTGTGTGTACATATATATTCTACATATATGTATATTAAACCCGCACTGCCATGTCTGCCCTTTTTTGTGGTGTCTAGCATTAACTTATTGTCTAGGCCAGAGCGGGGGTGGGAGGAGAATGCCACAGTGAAGGGAGTGGCAGAGTCAAATTGCTACATAGTCAAAACAAAAAAGAAAACTTTTTTTTAACTTTAAATTCACATGCAATTTCAAGAGACTATTGAGACAAAGTTTAAGTTAGAAGCTTGTAGGATGTGGGAGCAAAACTTCAGTGGGAGGGGAGGGCTGGCTGTTGGAAGAGGGAAGAAGCCAGACTGGGTGGAGAGCAATCTCTACTCCTAGCCCAGCCTAGCCTGCCTGTCCCCTCTGGCCACTGCTGCGGACACCTGCCTTAACAAATACACCTCGACTACTCCAGTTTTGCCTTAAAGGACCTTCCCAAGTTTCCCCAGCCCTGTCTGGCTTCTCCCTCAAGGAGAGAGAGACTTGTAGAACTGGGAGGGGGGGAGTGAACATGAATTGTCCTTCCAGTCAGGATACGTTATGTAAGAGCGAGAGCAAGAGTGAGAGAATGAGAATGCATGAATAAGGAGCCTTCCTTTGATGAGAGGAGATGATGAGATGGGAGAAGGGAGACACGGTCATTTTCAGCAGAGTCTAGTGATTTCTCTGTAAGGCAAAATAATCTAAAAAGACTAACCTGCCCTCCCACCCCCTGTACTGCTGTGAGATCGCCCCTATCCTGTGCTCCTCTGTCTGCAGTGTGCACGGCCTTGTTCTAACCCTGGAATAAAGGTGATTGATTGTACTGTACCTGATTCATTCTAGAATTTCTGTGAATGATTAGATTTTGGAGGCTGTGAATGACTGGGAAGGGAGGGGGAGCAATATTTACCCCCAAATCCCTCATTGCAGCCTAGAACAGAGATCAAGAAAACACCCCTAATAGTTACCTCTCTCCTCCCCCATCTCCTAAGTATCACTCAGCAATGGGGCCAATTCCACTTATAACAGTCTCCAACTGGAGCCCAAGCACTGGAAACATGGAAATCCCAGACTGGACTTCCTAAAATTCTAATAAGGGCCAGGAATCTATACTGGAAGAAGCAAAAATAGCCGATCACAAGTGAATGGCCCACATATCACACAGAGAACATCAGTCAGAAAAAAAAAAAAGCTTTACTGAGAGAAAATACACAACAAATTCCAGAGTGCATGGTTTTCAGCCCACTCCATCACCCCACTAGCAATAGGAACACAGACCACTCAGTCACCACACATTCCCTATCTCAGGGAGGAAGTGCAGCAGCTAACATCTGGTCTGAGAGCTGCTAGGAAAAGGGGCAGAAGGAAGGAGAGTCTGGGAATTCCATCCTTTCACTCTTCCCTTCCTTCCTGACCTGTTCTAGTATAATCTGACTGTCCCAGGATGCAGAATTCCTGGTTAGGGGCAAAGAAATAGCAGCAAAAGCATTTAAGGGCAAGAATTCAACTGGGACTTTCATATTCAGTGACCAGTGATAAGACAGGTGTCCAAGTCCTAGCCACCTTATTTAATCAATTCTTAGATTAACGACTTGTCCCTCAATCCCAAGATATCAAGAGGTGGACAAGGTATGAAAAGTCAAACCCAGGAGGTCTTTCCCCTATACTGTTCCATTAGGAAGGGAGCTGGTGTGGAGTTGGATAAAGAATCAAGCAGCGAAAGGTAAGAGTGTGTCCTCTGTCACACACAGTACTAGGAGAGGCAGTCCGCAGTGGCAGAACCCTTCCTGAAGTTATAGTCCAGTAAGTTTTAAAGACGGGCCAGTCTCTGGTTAGAAGAGCCATCCTGGGAACCTCCACAAGACCTAAGAAGAGGTAGGAGATCTGAGGCAAAGAGCTGACAGGAATTTCCTGTTTTCCCAATCCCGAAACCACGGTGGGAAAGTAGGGAAGGGCAGAATTGAGGATCCTTCCATTCTTAAGCCTCCCAAAACAGAAGGGGTAAGCCTCAATTTCCAATGGCCATACACAGAGGGTCAGCTGACCCCAGGTGTCACCTCCATAGCATTACTCTCGCTCATTCTCTCCTGTAAGTCCCTTTATTGCAGTCATAGAGAATATATAGATATTTAAACTTTGACAATTTTAACGTGATACATCCAAGTTTGACTTGCTTTTAATATATTTATAGATATAAAATTAGGCCTCTAACAGTGATAGGGACAGGGAGATTGCTGCCACCAAACTTTTTTAAAGTAACAAGAGGTAACATCCTTCCTATTCTTCCTCCACTTCTGCCCCTCCTCCTACCTCCCCCCCAACCTCCCTCACCAGACTTATTGAGGGGGTGATGGGATGAAGAGAAGTGTGAAGGATACATAATCAAGTGCAAAACACTGTGATAGGTACAGAGAATGAATGGGGTGTGGAAAGGAAAGTGAAGTGTGTGGGATGGTTAGGGGCTCTAAGGACTTCCCAGAAAAACAGGATCCTGGCATGGGGTTGCTCAGGGGGGAAAAAAACCCAATGAAACTGTCGGAGACTTTTTAAAAATAAAGGAAAAAAAGGTCAAAAACCTAACCAAAGGGAGAGTGGCACTTCTACCACCCCCACTCTGGCCCCTTGGTACTGAATAGCCAGTTATCCCCCCCACCCCCCCACCCAAGAAACAAGGGACATTAAGGAAAAGGAAACCCCGTTCCCTACCCCAAACCAGTTAACAAAATAAGCTCCCCTCTCCCAAGAAAGAAAAGGCTTTGGGGAGAGGCCATTTCTGCTGAGTCCTATGGACCTCTCCAGGGAACCCCATTCCAGGGCTCAACTCCCACTCCTAGGTACTCTGTAGGTTCACTCCCCTCTGGTTTGTCCTTCTCCTGGGATGTCTTTCTTTTATCTAAAGCAAAAAGTCCAAAGTGCGTTTCTGCTGAATGTAAGGGCCTGGGACAGGAAAGGGCTGCCCAGGCAGGATCGGGTTGGCAGTCCCAGCCCGCCCCTCCTGGGTACGAGGCCTCAGGACGGCATGCACTGCACCCGGTCGGGGCCCTCCTCCTCGTCCGATGTGTCTGAGGAGCTGGGAGACTCATCCGAGTCTGCGTCTGTGGCCCCAACCCCAGGTTCTCGCCAGCGCTGTAGGATGGGAAAGGCTTGTTAGTAATTTCCCTAGAAATACTCTAGGCCAGGGGTCAGCAGAATTTTTCTTAAAGGGCCACATAGTAAATATTATATGCTCATGGGCCATATCTCTGTCACAACTATTCAGCAGTGCTGTTGTAGTGTGAAAGCAGCCACAGACACAATACATAAATGAATGGATGTGGCTGTATTCCAATAAAACTTTATTTACAAAAAATAGGCAGCATGCCAACTGCCACAGTTTGCTAACCTCTGTCCTAGGCCTTTTTTGGCATGAGAAGAAAAGCAGAAGAGTCACCTTGAGACTTACTATTTCTTCTCAATTCCTTCCCCACCCTCATGTCTTTGCCTTTATGAAGAAGGCACTATGCATGCATGGCGATGGAGAACAAAAAGCAGACACCACCCATTTCTCCTGGTGGCTCTTCCGAAGCTACATCAGGGATCTGATAGGGATGGGGAACAATGGATAGGAAACCCGCCAAGACCACCTGATTCCTTTTGAAAGTAGTGAGGAGGTATGCACCGGAACTTTTTACCCTCTTGAGAAGGTCACTGCCCTTGGGAGCTCACTCCCCACTCCAGCTTACCCGGTGATGGCGTCTCTGCCTCAGGTGATGCATGAGAAACCAGAGCATATGGCTATCAAACAGGTCAGTATGGTGCAAGCTATCTTCATCCCGTTCCCGCTTGTTCTTCTTAATCACCTGCAACCGAAAAGGGTTGGGGCCGGTAATGAATAGGAACCTTGGACCTGATCAGAAAAGGCTGGTGTTCTGTCTCAATAGAAACTTCCCTTAGGAACTGTTAAGCTGAAGTGGAGCTAGATTAGATTATGAAAGGATGCCCCACGTTCATCCACTAAGAAAGGTAAGAGGCTTTAAAATAGAATGATTCTTCCTAAAGATGTCCCTATCCCCACTCCACCAGGAACTAGAGGCACTTCCACGCTGCCCCATGGCCCCCTGAACGGGGACTATTCCTCGAGAGGCAATGACAGGAATGTGGGGGAGCAGTGTTAGAGCAGTGCCTTTAAAGAACTGGGCAGCAAGTTGTTCCTTCCTATGACAATGAAGACTCATAACACTATGTGGATAAGTAAAAAGAACAATATATACCGTCAGCTACTTACGTCCTTTAACCCTGTAAGCTCAGTGGAAGTTTCGGCTGTAGGTGCCCAGATCTTGACATCATGGTCTAGGCCGCTGGTTGCCAGCACAGGCAGGTGAGGGTGGGGCTCAAGACAGTTTACCTAGTCAGGAGGAAAGGAAAGCACAGGTTTAGGTGTGTGTGTGAGCAGGATTTAAAAACCACTACTCACCTTGAGCTAAACAATTGTCTTCGATTAGGGCTAAGGCAGCTGCTGGAAAGGCAGGCCCACCCATCATGAGCCTAGGCCAAAGGGCCCTGGGGGTGGAAGAAATACTGGACATAGACTGGGTATAAAACCAGGCCCATCTCTCGTTTCCTACATAGTTAGGGGTGGCCTCATCCCCAGACAGAGCCCAGGGGTGGGCAAGTAACTGGCCAACTTACTGCTGGCTTCACAAAAAGGCAATGTGGTCCAGATGACCTCATTTACTCCAGATTCCACACTTTCACTTGCCCAAGGCTGGAAAAAACTATCTCAGTGGCTTTCACCAAGTGGCAAATTTTTAAAAATGAAGAAAGCAGCAGCTGCCGCTGAGCCCCCAGAGAAGAGTCAGAGAACAATTACATTTACTTGGCACGGTTTACTAGAACTGGAGGAAGGCAAAGGCTGGGAAGAGGCTGAGCTGGGGAGTGAGAGGGTAGTGGAGACACATGTCTGCTGGAGAACGCTGTATATCCCAGGGGACAGCATCCTGCTATCTGCACTAAAAGCACAATAGGCTCAGCTATAGGGCAGCACAGTATATAGCAAGGCAGCTTCCTGGGGCACCCACAGCCTCAATTCAGCCACCCTCTGGGTATATTCACTGAGCAGGAGAAATGAACTATGGCAGGCAGAGAGGCCTTCTGGCTTAGGCAGCTTCCTTCTGTCCAAAAGCACCCATGCCCCCTGCTGTCTGACTTGGAATCATCAACCTTCCTAACAGGGTAGGGAAGGGTAGCTTCCATGCCCACCGGAAGAGCTGGTCCCAGATCTAGCTGCTAAAGCATTTTCAGGCTTTTGGTTAGATGAGGAATAGACAGAAAAGGCACCCAGAAGGATGAAGGTGTGGTCCTAGCCACTCCTCACCTCACCCTACCCCACCTTGCAGCTGCTCTGTAGTTCAAGAAAACAACCCCTGGCAAAAAGCCTCTTTCAGTTCTCTCTGGACCAACCTCTTCTGCCTTGCCTGCACATGCAGAGAGCAGCTGAGGGGAAGCCGGGGCCAGCATGGAAAATAAAACTGACCTATAGACTTACATCTTCTTTGTCTTCCATTTTACAAATAAACAAATAAATGCTCAGAAAAAACTAAAGTTGAGTTTGAACCTAAGGGTAAAGCAGAAACCCCATTTCCCTCCTCATCCTCCTTCTCTCACTCCACATATCAGTTCACTGCAAAGTTTATATTTGGGCTCTTTTAGGAAGTGCAAGAGGAACAACAGAATAAATTACATACAGTACCTGAGCTGGAGCCTGCAGGGGGAGCCGACAGAGAGCTTCTGGCCAGGGTACCTGATCACTTCACCAGACCTGTCTGAATGCCAGGACTTATCCTGTGTGAATAATGCCTGAGCAGAGAAAAGAGCTCTGGCCTTAGATGACTGGGCTGGGGGATGTTAGGAAAGGGATGAAGTAGCAAAGTGCTTTCGGGAGACTAAGGATTGTCCTTTGACATCATCCCCCAGCCTTATTCCTGAATGGGAACAAAGAAAGGACTAGAGTTTGAGCCAAAAACAGTCAGGGAGACCTGGGCAAGGTGGACGATAACTTCTAAGATCTCTTCTGATTCTAATATTCTACTTTATGATATAGAACTGCTGTAAGTCTGCACTGAGGCTGTTGCCTGGTGACCCCACTGCTGGGAAGTTAAGACAAAAAACCACAGGGAGCCAACTGAGGATCACATGAATAATTCAGCTTACACAGAGGCAAGAACCAACCAGGAAACTCACTTCAGGGTACAGGCTCTATACCTCTTGTCCAAGTCCCTCACTCTTATGACCAGAAAAACTCAGGCCTGCGGCCCACCCATCCCAAACGGATGCCCTCCCCACCTGAGCACCTGGATTAATCATCAAACCCTGATACTGGCTGAGCTGAAAACAAACTGGCCTGCAGAGTGATTCTGAGAATGGACAAGTGCTGGCCTGGGGGAGGGCATTCAGCCCTGCATCTCTTAGGAACAGAACGCAAGACAATAGTTTATGATAAAGAAAGGATTCACTGGCCACTTTTGACTTGCTTCTGACTACATGCCTAATGCAGAATTCTCATTAAGACTCCAGTGTTTTGGGTGTGTTCACTGCAGATAATAGAAGAGGACCTACTGGAAGAGTAGGAAATGAAGCAGGCAACAGTAAGACACACCTTCCAGTTCAGACTTCTCAGACACTTACATTCAGACCACATTCAAGCCTTGGATCTAGATCTCAAGATCTAGACTGGTCCTAGATCTCAAAAATTTAGAGGAAACCAGAAGAAAATGTGAAATAGCTTCAATCCAGGGCAAGAAACACAACAAGGAATGGGATCCTGACTGCAAGGAACCATTCTAAATTATAACACTACTCTCTGGATAAACCTCATCAAGAGATGGCTGGGCTCTTTGCAGCTCCCCACAGCTTACAAGGAATGAAAGAGAAGAGAGACCAAGCTGTCTCAATCATTCTTTAGAGGCTCTTAAACAGACTATCTCAGGTAATCAGTACAATGTAGTCTCCCAAACTCTCTCTTTCATATATTCTACAATCTAAAAACCTTATAATAGAAAGCTACTGAACTCCTTCTTGACTCTGGATCTCAAAAAAGAAAAAAAATATATGGTTAGCTGGATACATCTTTTTTTTTTTTAAGACCGGCCCTGAGCTAACATCTGTTGCCAATCGTTTTTTTTTCTTCTTCTCCCCAAAGCCCCCCAGTACATAGCTGCATATTCTAGTTATTGGTCCTTCTAGTTCTGCTATGTGGGATGCCGCCTCAGCATGGCTTGATGAGCTGTGCTAGGTCCATGCCCAGAATCTGAACTGGCCAAACCCTGGGCCACTGAAGCAGAGTATGTGAACTTAACCACTCGGCCATGGGGCTGGCCCTTAGATACAACTTAAGAGCTGACCACTCTTCACTCCTCAAATCAGGATCCTCATATTTCCTTTTTGCCCTCTCTCTGAGGAGGTTATCTGTAGAATTCAAAGGACAAACAGCCTGAGATATGATCATGGGTTGGACAGAAGGTTGCAGATTCTTTAAAAAAACACCAACACACATTTTGCCATAATTGCTCTCTCCCTATATATACATAAACGTGTATCTGCATCTATTTGAATGTAAGCTTGACACTTCATCCTTAAATACTTAATATGTATCTCCTAAGTACAAAGATATTCTTCTACATAAACAGAATGCTACTATCTCATCAAATAAATTTAGCATCGAATGCCATATTATCTAATGTATGAACCAGACTCTAATTTTTCCAATTGTCCAAAAAATGCTCCTCTGTAGGATGGTCTGCCTTCATCTCTAATGCTTTTGTTTTGGAAAAGGTCCACGCCTAGAGATACCTCACAGTGGCCAGAGGTTCTACCCTAAGATTTCTTTTTCTTCTCAATAAACTGTGCCTTAGAGGGGCAGAAGATAGGAAAGGAAAGGAAATATTCCATCAAAACCTCAGCACCCCCAGGCAATACTGCCTTTTAGCTGGCTAGACCTCTAAGACATGGTATTATGGTATCACAGTGAAAATTCAGTGGTCCTGCTAAAACCTACCTTAATGACTGGAGAGAATAGGGAGCCAGCCAGCCCAGCACACCATACTCACCACACCTCCCTTGTCCCCCTCCATGAACTGAATGATCTGGCAGGATGATTTCTCCCAGAGGAAGATGTGCCCGCAGTCACTACCGCTCACCACAAACTCACTCTTGGGGCCATAGAAATTGACGCCTTTTACTGAAATGATAAATGAGGAAATAAACCGCATGAGGGTTGGCATCAGGCCTATATATATTTATCTCATAGACAATTTAGTTATTCACTAACTGCACATCAGCTAAGAGCCAAAGAATTTCTTTCATTTTCACAAAATCACAAAAAAAAATCACAAAATCACAAAAAAAAAAAATCAAGAGATTATGCATGTATAATAGATAGTTTTAACAAGATACCAGTCCCAGAGAGTATTTATATTCTCCCAAAGAGCTCCAAAGGGCTGAGGAGTTACAGTCCCTTAGCAACAGCCTGAGTCTCATTAGTCTACAACCTACTGAACAACCACAGGCTTCACTAATGCCTTATCTGTCTCAACCTGAATCATCCCAGCTCTGCCCAGTGTCAGGCAGCACTGCCCTATGTCCTGGGATTATCCTTGGTATATGTAGTTCATCGGTACCTTGTCAATGCTTCCTGGGTCATCAGCTGACCCAGGACTGATGGAGGTATATGCCACAAGTGCCTGTAAGAAACATCTGAACTGTGCTTGCTACCAAGACTGAACAACAGCGCTCCACTCTCTGAAATCAGTAAGAGAAGCCGGCAGTCCCACTACTATGTCCAGTTCTATACCAGTCATGAGAGTGGCACTCTTTCTTTTGTCTGCCCATGGACTAAGATCCAAGTATAGGTTTTTCCCTCTCTTCTCCCCAGCTAAGGAGAAAAAGGAAAACTGCCCATTCCAAGTCAAAATTATGAGATATCTGTTAGAAGTGGGAACAACAGCAAAGAGCAGTGATTCCTCAACTTTTCTGTACATTAGAATCACACAGAGAGCTTTTAAAAATCCCAATGAAGTTGTACCCCATACCGTTCAAATTAGAATGTGTGGAGATGGGAGTATGGCCTCAGTATATTTAAAAGATTTTCAGGTGACTCCATTGTGCAGCAACGTTTGGGAACCACAGACAGAACAAAAAAGGCCAATCTTCAATGCAAATTTGGGTGAGGTACTATCACCATTCCTCCTCCTCTGTGTCATTCAAAAGAATCATTTCCTCCTCCTCCCTCGAGGTACAAGCTCACCCCCTATTTTAGGCAATTTGGTACTGACTAAGGAGGGCCTTCTTGGACTCCCTAACAGGCCTTTTAATCATGAAGTTACCTGAAGTCATAAAAAAAATACAGTCATTCTAGTCTCCTTATGCCCAAACCAAGTAACATCACTGCAGTGGTGAGAGATGCTCCTGAGCCGTTTCTCCTCTAGCACAGTAGGCCCATGAACACTCTAGGCCAATTAGCGATATACTCTCACTTGCTCTTGGTGACAGGTAGTCTACTCCTTTAGGTAGCTCCTATTTGTACAACCTGAATGAGATACTATTGTTCTCCAAGCCAACAGACCTGGGCTATAGAAACCCAGAAAAGACAGCCTCACCTGTGGCGTTATTTCTGTGACCCTTATATCTCTTAACATACTGGGCCCCATCACTGTGAGAGGAGTTGAAGAGGTAAATGTCTTCATCATTGTAACTGGCCAGGAGCTCTGCCAAGAACAAGCACACAGCAGTGAAGGCAAAGGCTGAAAAAAGCTGGGACCAGGAGTTGGGGGTTGGGGTGGGGCTTCTTGCCAGTAGTGCCCCCTCCTAATACCCAAGTACAGCACCCATCTTACTCAATTGGAACAGCAGGCAAGTCAGGTGTCTAGGGTAGACCAGGAACACGCTGCCAACCCAGGGGTAGCAGAATGCCCAGGAAGATCATACCCGTTAACTCAGAAATGAGTCAAAGGCTTAAGAACCTGCTCAGGCAAGTAGCCTGGGCTTCAGGACAGGCCCTGGCAAATATCATCTGCAGCATTCTGCAAGTGGTGCCTGGCATCTCCAAGGGTCATCTGCTACATCCTCCCACTGTGTGCTCACCATCAGCAACTACTCCCCAGCTGCTCCACTTGGAGCTATAGCACAGCGGTGAGCACTGGAGGGCACATGCCTCACTGGCTCAGCAGCTCCCTAGACAGAGGGGGCATGCCAGCCTAGGAGCTGGGCCCTGCTCACGTACCTGTGCCGTCGTGGCTGTACACAAGACAGGTGATGTTTGCTTTGGACTCACTGTTCACCTGCAATAAGGAGCAGATACTGACTGATGCCCCACCCCCCCCATTTGTTATACCACCTTCAGGAAACAGGTTTTCCTTCAAACTCCCCTATACCTTCTCTCAGAGATTGAGAGAGAGAGAGAGAAAGACAGAGACAGGAATACAACTGATGAAATATGACCACCTCAGGGGGGAGAAGGCTTTCTGTTGGTTGTCTTCTGTGTGCTGGCCATCTTATATACACATTATCTCATTAGCCCTGACCATCGTGGTGCAAGGCAAGATCTTTATCTCTGTTGTCAATAAGAAAACTGAGGCTAATAGAGGTAAGGTGACTGCCCAAGATCAGAAAGCTGGTACAGCAGGGATTCAAATCCAGGTGTCTGACTCAAACGTCCAAGCTCTTCCCCCCAATACCAACAAGTTTGGGGGCAGCTTTGGGGTCAAGTCAGGGAAGCCTGGAGCCACTGGCCCTTCATGAACCTTACCAGGTGATGAGGACAGAATTTCTTGAGTACTCCATTGTTCTCATTCTCATCAATTTTCCTCTGGTCATAAATCCTGTGGTGGAAGAGGAAACAAAAATGTCAAAATTTATAAAACGATCCCTTAAAGAGTTGCAATTTGATGTAGTGGCAGAAACAGCAGACAGCTGGATATTAAGACAGATTAAGGATATTCCCCAACCAAGGTTCTGGCTCGTGCTCTTCCTTGAAGGTCCTCTTTTCCTACCCTCTTTCCAAACGCTAACTCTTTTATCCAGGCACTTCCCATTTCAAGCAGTAATCCTCAGTTATGTCAGTTTGAAGTGGCTTCTCTCTCCTCTCAGCTTTTATATCACTTACTGTTTATTTTCACTGAAATAACAACATTACTATAGAGCTTTTTGTGTGTATGTAACATCCCCCATAGAGTTTATTACTCATGGGCAGAGATCATGCTTTATATAAGTCAGTGGGTCTTCAATCCTTTCTTGAAATCTTATTTGGCCAGATCTCCCTCTCATCCCCCCCAACAACTATTAGAAACCGCCACCTATATTTCCTCAAGATTCCCTCTCTCCTTCCTTCATTCTCATCAAGCATCGACCTATCTTCACCTTCCCTCATCTCTCCAATCCAAACTTTAATCATTCATTCAAGTATTTTATGGCCCATACTATGTGCCAAGTATTATGCGAGGTGCTGGAAATACAGTGAGGAAGGAGACAGCTCTAGTCCCTGTCCTCACCCATCAGTTTTCTCCAATCTCAGAGTCTTATCTCTCCACAGCTACTCTAATCTCACCCCCCAAGGACCTTGTCTGTTTGATTAGTCCACTTTTCTCAACCTCTTCTTCATCACTGTCTGCCCATTTTCTAAAAATCCTCCTTTTACTGTCTTTTCCTACTATTGCTTTTTCTGTCCTTCCTCTTGCAGTCAAAGTCCTGAAAAGAGCAATCTACATTCAATATTTTCACTGCCTCACTTCCCACTCACTTCTCAATCCATTCCAATCTAGCTAACCCTCAACTCATGACTGAAACTGCTCTGGCTAAAGTCATCAGTAAGCTAACTGCCAGTGCCAGCAAGATACTATTCAGGCCTTCCTCTCGTCCTGATGTTGTTCATTACTCCTTCCCTGAAACACCTTCTTTCCTGGATGTCCAACCACTCCTTAATGTTGTTCATGGGCTTGTCTTTCTTTGTCTATCCCTTAAATGTTGATGTTCCCAAGAGGTTTGGTCTTAAGTTCTCTGACTGTATATACGGAAACTTTAACCTAGAGTCCAAGAAGCACACGGATGCCCAGAGACTGTTCGTATGCGTATTTTTCCATAGTTCTCCTTATATTCTCAAAGAGGCCAGAGATTCAAAAGGTGGGAAAAATTCTGCTCAATACTTTCTTTTGGTGATCAAATTTTATTACCAGGGCTTTAACTACCACTTATATACAAATATACGTCTCTTAAATCTATGTCTCCAGTCTACAATAACTCTGAGCTCTAGATCTGTAGCTACACGCCAACTAAACATTGTAACGGCATGACCCAAAGTAAACTCATCCTCCTCCTTCTAAAACTAAACTCATTCCAAACCTACCCCTTTCCCTGAATCTCTTGTCAACAGCACTATCCTAAATTTAGGTGGCCATAGGGGAAATCAGGTCCTTTCCCTCCTGCATAACTAATTTTTTTTCTGTCAATTCGACTCCCTGAGTATATTTCTTGACTTTATCTGCTTTCTCCACCCTTAGTCATTTTTTGCCTACATTATTTGTAGTATCCTTCTAATTGATTTCCTTGCTCATACTGTCACCAGAATTATGTCTAAAATGCAAAATTTTATGTAAATTCCCTGCTTAAATCTCTTCAATGATTTTGTACTTTCTACTAAAGTCCACACTCCTTAGTAATGCTGCCTACCACTTCTCAAAGATCCCATACATTATACAAAAAAATGAAAAAGCTATGCTTCTTTGAAACATATCATGTCACATCTTATCTTACCTCTACACATACTGTTTCCTCTACCTGATATACTAATTACCCATTTGTCTTTAACACTTCCTCTGTGAGGAAGAACAGCTAATAAAATGGTTTCTACCATATTTAAGGAGTCTGATCTGAGTTCAAATACAAACTCTGAGACTTTATAGATGAGTAATACTAAGTTATGTAATATATATATATTTTTTAATTCTTCTCCCCAAAGCTCCCCCGTACATAGTTGTATATTCATTCTAGTTGTGAGTGCCTCTGGTTGTGCTATGTGGGAGGCCACCTCAGCATGGCCTGATGAGCGGTGCCATGTCCACCCCAGGATCCGAACCGGCGAAACCCTGAGCCACCGAAGCAGAGCGCACAAACTTAACCACTTGGCCACGGGGCCGGCCCTATGTAATATTTTTAATCCTTATATATCTGTTTCTTCAGAACGCTCCTTAAAGGCAGAGATCATGTCTAGCCGAGTGTGTCTAGCACACAGCAGATGCTCAGCAAATCCTGGATGAATAAACGAATGAATCAATATATGTTTGTATTCTCCATAATCCCTTGCTTAATATCCTGCATAAAGAGACTATCCAGGAAATGTGTGCTTTGCTAAATGAACCAAAAAAAAAAAAAAAAAAAACAGAAAGAGGAAACTACCATATTACCCGTTACTATTCTTCAGAGAATATATCAGCTGATAGATTTTTTTTTCCTCTAAACTATGTCTAAATCAACAGCTCTCAAATGTCATTAAGCCATCATAAATTTCAGCAAATCAGTAAAAAAATTTAAATATTCAATATTTTGGTGTATGGACTATTCTGTGTTCCTCAGTATCTAATGCTTTTTGTCCTTCTTCTTCATGGGGGAAGTTCTTACCTTTCTTCTCCTTTCTTCCATAAGTATTTATCAAGAACCTACTATATTCTAGGTATGATACTAGAAGAGGGGTTGGCAAACTTTTTCTTAAATGGCAAGACAGTTAAATATTTTAAGCTGGCAGGCCAGCTAGTCTCTGTCGCAAGTGAACTCTGCCACTGTAGCATGAAAGCAGCCACGGATAATATGCAAATGAATGGCTGTGGCTGTGTTCCAACAAGACTTTATTTACAAAAACAGACGTAGTTTACCAACCCCTGTGCTAGACAGTGGTGATACAAAGATGAAAACAAATTTTTCCCCTATTTTCTGAGCATAGGACAGGAAGGAGCTTGATATTTCTACTTATTTTGAAGACATCGTTTTTTAGAGCAGTTTTAGGTTTACAACAAAACTGAGAGGGCAGCACAGGGATTTCCCATACACTCCTTGCCTATATACATGCACAGCCTCCCCCATTATCAACATCACTCATCAGAATGTTATTTTTTTTCCCACAAGTTTTGGCAATTATGAATAAAGCTGCTATAAACATCCATGTACAGGTTTCTGTGTAGATGCAAGTTTTCAACTCCTTTGGGTAAACACTAAGAAGTACAATTGCTGGATCATATGGCAAGAGTATGTTTAGTTTTGTGAGAAACCAACAAACTGTCTTCCAAAGTGGCTGTATCATTTTGCATTTCCACCCACAAGGTATGAGTTCCTGTTGGTCCCCATACTTGCCAGCATATGGTGTTGTCAGAGTTCCAGATTTTAACCATTCTAATAGATGTGTAGCGGTATCTCACTGTTGTTTTAATATGCATTTTCCTAATGACATACGATGTGGATCATCTTTTCTTATACTTACTTACCATCTGTATATCCTCTTTGGTGAGGCGTCTGTTAAGGTCTTTGGCCTGTTTTTTCAACTGGGCTGTTTGCTTTCTTACAGTGGAGTTTTAAGAGTTCTTTGTATATTTTGGATAACAATCCTTTTACCAGATGTGTCTTTTGCAAATATTTTCTTCCAGATCTATGGCTTGTCTTCTAATTCTCTTGATATTGTCTTTGACAGTGTAGAAGTTTTTAATTTTAATCAAGCCTAGCTTATCAATTATGTCTTTCATGGATCATGTCTTTGGTGTTTCTACAAAGGCATCACCACACCCAAGGTCATTGAGGTTTTCTCCTATGTTATCTTCTAGGAGTTTTATAGTTTTGGATTTTACTTTTAGGTCTATGATCCATTTAGAGTTTAATTTTTGGAAGGGTGTAAGGTCTGTATCTACATTCATTTTTTTGCAGGTGGATGTCCAGTTTCAACACCATTTGTTGAAGAGACTATCTTCGCTCCATTGTACTGCCTTTGCTTCCTTGTCAAATACAAGTTGACTATATTTATGGGAGTCTATTTCTGGGCTCTTTATTCTGTTCCATTAATCTATTTTGCCAATACAACACTGTCTTTATTACTTTATAGCTTTATATTAAGTCTTGAAGTCAGGTAATGTCAGTCCTCCAACTCTGTTCTTCTCCTTCAATATTGTGTTGGCTATTCTGGGTCTTTTACCTTTCCACATAAACTTTAGAATCAAGTTTGTTGATATCCATGAAACAGCTTGCTGGGATTTTGACTGGGATTGCACTGAATCAATAGAGCAAGTTGGAAGGACTGACATCTCCACAATATTGAGTCTTCCCATGCCCTTGACATTAAATCAAATGAAGAACGGTTTCAGCAGTGTCTCAACACTCTTACTGCATCTGTCTCCACAGGCCTTCAGATACCCACTAACTTGTTACCTTAAGCCTCTCTCTTCCCTCCTCACCTCCTCTTTCCCCCCACCTGCTGTTAATCTAGTGTTTTCTCAGTGTTTCTGACATCAGTCTAAGGATAGGGGAGCAAAGGGACCATTAACTGACTGTGTTGTATGAACGAGGGCCCATACCAAATCCTTTAGCAACAAATTTACAAGTCAACCAATCACAATACCAAATCTACCACCACAGGATTCATTCATCTGATACATTCTCCTTGTCTTTGCAGCTATAAATTCTTAAACCAACCTAAGCAAGATTTAGTAGGAGGACCTCACACCTATACCACCTCTACTTGCCTACTTTTGTTTTCTTTCTTCCTTTTTTGGCCATAGGCCAAAAGGCATCTCTCTAAGGCTTCCCTTAAATGCTTCTTCACAATCCTAAACTAAAATTCAGTATTCCTGATGCAAAAGCCTTGAGGATGAGTAAGCTATTTCTCTGTATTCCTGTCAAGAAATTCCTTCAGGCCAGGAGTGAACGCTAATGATATGATATAAAATACGCAGCAAAAATATTTTCAAATTTGTACTGGAAGGTGAGCTCTTTAGCTTCTTTCAAAGAAAGAATCAGAAAGGGGAAATCCCAAAACATCCAACTGGCTAAACTGAAGAGGTGCCAGATACACTGAAGATGATCCTAATGTCAGAGAAGAGCTGGGGTGCTGGAAAGGCTATCTGCTTGTGCCGGGTCAGTGTGCCTCAAATTCTACACCCTTGCTACTGCCAAGTAAATAGCCTATTATCTGCTGAGAACTTGGGATATACAAAGGGATAGAGGATATTGAGGCTGACAACAGACAGAAGATCTGAGTATTTCTCCTTGTGTGGAAATGATTTCCAGCCCCACTCTAACCCTGGGAAAGTACTAGCTTTGGATTAGGTATTATCAACTGAAGTTCTTTTTTTTTTTTTCTTAAAGACTGGTACCTGAGCTAACAACTGTTGTCAATCTTCTTTTTTTCCTCCCCAAAGCCCCCCAGTACATAGTTGTACACTAACTGCAGTTCTTAACACAGCCAACTCTCCAGTTTTGTCCAAACATCAAGGTTCTAGTGGTTGAATTATCTAGAGACACACTTTTCAAGCAATCCAGAGCTCTAAGCAGGAAATCCCAATTAGAAATTTCAGTGAATGCTCGATTTGGAGAAGGTAGCACCTGAAAGTTCTGACAACTACAGTCCTTTTTGAGCAATACGTTCTCATTAAAAAAAAAAAATTACTGCTACATATTTGCTATTGGTGAACAGAGGAAAGGAATTTAGAAGGTAAGGGAAACACGGGAAGAAGAGAGTAACAGAGCCATTCAATTCTCTTGTGGCAAGATTCTTGAACAAGCTAAAGTCATCTCTCACATATTTCTAAAAACTTAGTCTATCCCCATGATTCTTATTAATAAAATTAATTTCAGAATACAGTTATAAAAATGTGCTCTCATTTAAAAAGATAATGCTGGAGCTGGCCCCGTGGCACAGTGGTTAAGTTCGTATGCTCTGCTTCGGCGGCCCAGGGTTTCACCGGTTCAGATCCTGGGCGCGGACATGGCACCACTCGTCAAGCCATGCTGAGGCAGCATCCCACATGCCACAACTAGAAGGACCCACAACTGAAAATATATGACTATGTACTGGGGGGCCTTGTGGAGAAAAAGGAAAAGTAAAATCTTTAAAAAGATAATGCTTTTCACCCACCATCAGGAAAGCTTTTAAAGTCATTCATTTTTCTAGTGATCCTTTCCTTGCTTCCTTTCAAACTGATGATCCCACGGTAACCAAAAAACAGGCCAACTAGATAGAATTGGGATACAGTTTGTGACTAAGGGCCACAAGGAAATTAACTGGTACACACGGAGATTAAAGCCATGAACTCTGTTTTCCTTAGGCTATGCCTCAATAGCCAGTTACAACATACATTCACAGTCACAAAGATATCATTACAGATAAACACAAGTGGTTCAGGACAGTGGGAACCAAAAACCCTGAGTTCACACTGAGTACTCCCCCAAGTCAAATCATTTCTGTATCTGAAACTAGCCTTCAAAATATCTGGTGTATGTTAATTTATATGTGAAAAATGGTAGAAGATATTTACTAAACCAGCACTTCCTAGTAAACCTGGGTTTATGCCTTAGCTGCTATGTGGTGACCTTGGTCAATTCATCAAACTTCTTTAAAACTTGATAATCTCTATAATATGTTAAGCCATCCTCAGAGATTGTTACATTAGGGAACAGAATGCCTCAGAAGGAGCTTAAACTCTCTGGAAGATGGTAAAAAATTCAAGATGGTAGTTAACGGAATCCTAGGCAATTCATACCTTTCCATAAGAGACACCTGGTGGTACACAAGGCATGAGAGACTCCAACTCTCAAAGACACAAAAGAGCCACAGACTCACCTTACAAACTGATCTCGTCCACCCACCGCAAACTGGTGGGTATTGGCAGGATTCACATAGATTGTATACAGCCCCACTTTCTTCTCCTTCTCTTTTGTCACCACCAGTTTCCTTTAAGAGTAGAGAAACATGAAAGTTATATTCTCCAAAAGATCCAGATGGTCATGGCAAGTGAGAGCAGAGAGAGTAATACAGACAGAGTAAATCATAAACCAAACAGATTCTCATCTGGAAAGAAAGAAAAAGGTGGTTTTGTCTGTTGTGAACACTGGAACAAGAAAAAGACAAAAACCACCTCCATGTATATTTACTAAATACTACTCTGGGAATGGGAAAAAAAAAAACATATAATGAAGTCATTTTCTGGTGTTCCCCAAGAAGTTAAAGGCATATGAAGGTACTGCTCCTCATGTAGTCTCAGTTTAGCTGGAGTCCAACACGATGATAATCAGTCACTAAAAAGACAATACTACCCACATCTCCCCATCCTTTATTTATAAATACTTCTTTCCAATCATTTGGGAGCAGGGATTGAGGGGAGGATGAATCATAGAAACAGTGGACAGAAAAGACGCTAAAGTCAGAGACTATCTCCCAGATTCCAAAATGTGTCACTTAAAACCCAGCTTTAAAAATGCACACTGAAAAATGACAAGAAATAGTTTTCTAACACATGGGCAATCCAAAGGAAAACGGCATTCTTCTTTCCTTAACTGAAGCAAATTAGGAAAGAAGTTTCTTATGAAGATAGCTGTTTTTAAGGCTGGAAAATAATTTCTAAATTATTCTTCTGGTTGTACCACAAAAAAGGTGATCTTTAGGAGGGCATGGGGCCGTGAGGAAACCCTATAAAATTTCAGAGTTTTAAGCCAGAAGATTCTGGCTAAATAGCCATAATTTGACCCAGCTTAAGCATGGCACCATGAATACTCTTCCCATATCTAAGTGTCTAATCAGTCAAATTTGACATCATAAAGATTAGTAAATTGACAGGAAAAGAAGGGTCTTTTTTTTTTTTTTTTTTGAGGAAGATTAGCCCTGAGCTAACTTCTGCCAGTCCTCCTCTTTTTTGCTGAGGAAGCCTGGCGCTGAGCTAACATCCGTGCCCATCTTCCTCTACTTTCTATGTGGGACACCTACCACAGCATGGCGTGCCAAGCGGTGCCATGTCCACACCCGGGATCCGAACCAGTGAACCCTGGGCCACCGAGAATCCAAATGTGCAAACTTAACCACTGCGCCACAGGGCCAGCCCAAAGGGGCTAGTCTTTAGCTGTTGTCTTTTTTGTTTATTTTTTGCTGAGGAAGATTTGCCCTGAGCTAACATTTGTTGCCAATCCTCCCTTTTTTTTTTGTTTGAGGAAGACCAGCCCTGGGTTAACATCTGTGCCAATCTTCCTCTTTTTTTTGGTATGTGGGACACCTCCACAGCATGGTTACTGAGTGGAGTAGGTCCACATCTGGGATTCCAACTGGTGAACCTGGGCCACTGAAGAAGAGCACATAGAACTTTAACCACTCAGCCATGAGGCCGGGCTCTAGCTTTCATTTTTAATTCTAAGGTTTTGCTTACTTCTGTTGCTACGGAAACTTAAAGAAATAGAACCATGACAATGAATTTCTTTGTAAAGAAATCATTTTAGCATCCTCTCTGTATGGTCAAAGTCACTCCAGCCTAGAACTGCTCTACGCAAAGTGGAGAGATTTTATTTGATTTTAAAATCTCCACAGCCTCCCATTAAAAGAATAATGTACAGAGGTCATTAAAAATGACTGTTGTTAGAGAAAATACACACACACACACATAACTCTCAAAAACACAAGACAGAAAACATATCAAAGAGTTTCAGGAACAAACTAGCAATGGAGAAGAGGCAGCTCTAATCAGGTTTTAGACAGGGAAGAGGAATGGGGCGGATGCTGCTCCTTTTCACAGGACCATTTCAATTTCCTCAACAATTTGGATTTTCAAAAGGAGGTTAGACAAATATAAAAGCTATCATGTGGAAGCAAAATGAAGAAGCTGAGGGGATAGATTATGAAGTACTGGCTCAACTGTCATGTAATCCTGACAAAAAGCTCAGTCTCTCTATGCCTGAATTTACTCACCTAAAACAATTCTCCCTCCCAATGGATAAGTGCACAGAGTACCCTGAGCTCTTTGAGGAACATGCAGAGGTGCTATAAAAATGATTAATCATGACCGTAGGAAAAAAAAACCCAAACATTTTCACATCAGAGGGAGGCAGCACACAAAACAATAAGAAACAAATTACTAAATTTTGCTTTAAAATTTGCAGTTTTTTAATGAGCAGGTATGTTTCACTAAAAAAGAAAATGTAATTAGAGATCAGACCAAAAGATTCCTTTGAAGAATATCTCCAAGTGTCTTCCACTGGCTAAAGGAATACCCTACTCACAGCTCCAAATCTAACTCCTTTCCTAAGATGTTAGCCAATTTTGCCAGCTTCAGGAGACTCAGCTATCATATATACACAAAAGAAAAATTCCCCTATGCCAACTCCACAAAGAAACACCTCTGATATAGGTGGATGTCCAGGCACCGGCTTAACACATAAGGATAGCTTGGATTTTCTGGCCATAACCTTCACATTCAGTCCCCTACACCTCATTTGAGCCTTCTATTACTTCTTCAATCTTCCTAAAGCAAAAACTTTTTGAAGGCTCACTGTCTCTTATTCCCCAAATCCAGAATTTGGACCTTCTTCTATTCTAAGTCCATCCTATGTTCTCCCTTTTAGTTTCTACCCCATGTATCATTGCCTGCCCCTAGATCCATTGATCAACTCTCACTCAGATATTCTGCCTACATCATTTCATTCCATAATCTGCTAGTCATCTGTTCTGCCTATTACTTGAAACAGATTCTCAATTCCTTGTGGCCTAACAGTTTTCCTCTGACCCTGATCCACCAGATAAGATCTTATTCTGCTTCACAACTCTCTATCAGAGCAGACCAACAAATTTCTATCATTTTGTGCATCTTTGCCTTTCTCCTCTCCTCTGGAAAACTTGCTAATGTTCTATTATCAGCAGAAAACCATGGAACTTTAGAACCCAAAACAACAAACATCATTCAGTTCAAGAGATTAAATGATTTTCTCAAAACTAGATAATTGTAGGCTAGTACTAGAAGGCAGATCCCTCATCACCTAGGCCTGCTGCCTTTCCAGTATAAACCCATTATCTCTCAACCTTCAACCTCTTGAAGGTTTATCTAAGTAACCAGTATATCCTTTCTGCAAGCCTAAAACATTTAGCAGTTTTTGAAATTCTTCTACTTTCTAAAGAACTTTGATACTTATCTCTCTAAAAATAAAAGTCTAATAATAATCAGCTTTAAGATTATATTCTCTAGGGGCGAGCCTTGTGGCACAGTGGTTAAGTGCACACGTTCCACTTCAGCGGCCCAGGGTTCGTCAGTTCGGATCCCGGGTGTGGACATGGCACATCTTGGCAAGCCATGCTGTGGTAGGCATCCCACATAGAAAGTAGAGGAAGATGGGCACAGATGTGAGCTCAGGGCCAGTCTTCCTGAGCTAAAAGAGGAGGAGTGGTAGCAGATGTTAGCTCAGGGCTAATCTTCCTCAAAAAAAAAAAAAAGATTATATTCTCTAAATTAACCTACGTTTTACTTGCATGCTACATAAATCGGTAACATCCCTTACTCAATACTGGTACAAGATTTACTATAATAATTTTTAATTTTATTTACTTATTTTTTATTTTATTATTATTATTATTTTTGCTGGAGATTTGCCCTTAGCTAACATCCATTGCCAATCCTCCTCTTTTTTCCGCTTGAGGAAGATTAGCCCTGAGCTAACATCTGTGCCAATGTTTCTCTATTTTTTTTTTTTGTATGTGGGACACCTCCACAATGTGGCTGGTGAGTGGAGTGGGCCCACACCCATGATCCAAACCTGTGAACCTGGGCCACTGAAGTGGAGCACACGGAACTTTAACCCCTCGGCCATGGGGCCAGGCCCAATTTTTAAATTTTTTTTTTTCCCTCTGCTTTATCTCCCCAAATCCCCCCTGATACATAGTTATATATCTTAGTTGCAGGTCCTTCTAGTTGTGGCAATAAATTTTTAAGACAATAACCTAGATAATCCATCCACAAGGTAGTGGTTAAATAAACTGTGGTACACCAATGCTATGATGTATACGTCATGGTCAAAAACAAGGTAGACCTTTACGGTCTGACGTAGAAAAATCTCCAAAAGACATAATGTGAAAAAAGCAAATTACAGAAACATGTATGTTTGTTTATATATGCATGTAATTATCCCATTTATGGGAAAAAGTGTATATGCATATATCAAGATACATAAAAGTATACAAAACAGATTGGAAAGGTATTCAAAATTTTTAACAATGGTTACCAATAGCTAGAAAAGTGGTGGAGGGGGCAGGGGAGGAGTACATGAGGGAGCATTTACATTTTGTCCATATAATTTATTATTTTAATTCCTAAAACAAGATGTACTTGTTTATTATAAGAGCAATAAAAGTGAAAAAAGGAAACTAAAATAATTAGTAGCTACAATTTAATCAGTTCCAGCCATGGTCCCAGACACTATGCTGGGGCATCAAACACATTTATCAATAATCCTCACAGAAACAAGAGAAAGAGAGAGACTGATTGATTATGCCCACAGTGAGGCTGAAGTAACTGAAGTTCAGAAAGGTTATACAGGTCATAAATAGTAGTGCCTGAGTTGAGGTTTAACCTAAGTCTGCCTGGATCCAAATAAGATGCTATGTTCTTCCTATGATATCACACAGCTGAAAAGGGATATAAGTCCCAAATTCATGAGTCCCAAATTCATATTAAAAGTGAACTGTAATATGATATAGCTCCACTATAGCTACCAATATTTTTGTTCAAGATTTATCATTTAACTGTTTACATGTTTCTATATATAACTGAACTGAAAACTACATAGGACCCTATCTCTAAGCTGCTTTGCAGAATAATGTGCTTCTTCTAAACTGAGTGGCATCCAAGTGAATGGAGAGTGGAAGATCATCAAGTTATTAAAGCCCACATATAATAAGATAACTGAATCTTGCTTTAGAAATAAAGGTAGACTGAATAGTATTTCACGGCTGAGAAACAAACAGCAACAAAGAAGTAAGAAATTCCCCTAAACCTTAATCTGATTCTTATCATAAGCCCAAAGGAACTATTCTGAAGGACCAGAGAATTGAGCATTACCTACGGCATGTGGAATACTTTCAAGGCCAAGAGATCCAGTTCTGTTACAATTCTACTGCTATACTTACGAAGCTGGTCGGTCTTGTCTGAGGTCAATGGTGAAGACAACTGCATCTTCACCTGCAGAAAGGAACGTACAGGGAGAATCTGGTTCCAGGGCCAACTGAAGGAGAAAAACGGGAAAGGATGAGGTTTCTAAAGATTAGAATTAGAGTCGTCTAGTTTATTCCTTTATCTTTAGGAAGGGCTACATTTAAAACATTTCAGCAAGAGAAATGTCTACCTTTTTTGTTGTAAAATCTCAGAAAAGGAGCTAATTTAATAAGCCCATTCTTTCTTGTTATGTGTGAATTATTTACAGCCTGTCGAAAGGACAGGCAATTTGCTATTTCAACCAAGCCCCCAAGGGATTTGAATAGTGTTACCAAAGGATAATATCAGCCATTTGGACTCATTCTCAAGTAAAATCAATTCTAGACGCTCAGGTGGGGAGAGAAATGGTGCCCAAGTTTCATTCCCTGCATCTTAGCTCTAACAGTTAGTTATCTAATGGGTTGAGGGTAGGCTTAAGAATCAAAGAAACAGGTAATTTTCACATTTCCTGAGCCATCTGGGCTAGAAAAGGATACTCCAGGTCCACCTACATGTTTGCCTCGGGTTTACAAGAAGAAAGAGTCATTCTCTTTCCATGGCATGGAACAATATAGTGCCTTCTCTGAGACTAAGCAGCTCTTAGCTCCTCAGTGGCCGCCACTATGACTATTTGGCCTATATTCCCAGATCTAAATAGGGCTTCCAGAAATAGTGCTGTTTGTGCACTGAGAGTTGTGAGCAGAAAAGTTGGAGCTCTCACATATGAGGAGCCAACCACCAGGACCCTGGAGCTGTTAAGATGTTTTAAATACAATCACAGTAATTATAAAGGTTTAGAAGGCATAGGAGACCTCCAAACCACCATGGGTCAGCTTGGGGGTTAGGTACAATCGAGGGAATGCCATACGTGAAAGATCTAGAGATCTCTCACATACTTGTCTTCCAAGAAGTTTAGAGTGGCTGCTTTTTCTCCCTTCTTATCTACAAATCTTAGAACTGAAAAAAGTGAGGCAGGCGACCACAACAAAGGGGACACAATGGGCAGAGATAGGAGAGGGCCTTGGCTGAGATCCACAGAGGAGGTGGATTGCACAACCTTTGGGGCAAAGACTTAGTTACCTTGTGGGATGCTCCCTTGTGCTGGGCCACACGCTTTGTATTCTTGCAGCACTGTGTGGCAGATAACTCTGCTACCCGCACCTGCCCATCACGGGCACACATGGCCAGGGTGGAATCACCACTGTTAGGAAGGAACTTGGCCTGGGTGTTAAGAATAAAAAAAGGGACACACAAAAGAAATTGAGGAGGTGAATTTGAGAGGGGAAAACGTGATGACGATCCCAAATCATCCACTTTTGTTGCACAACAGGTGGAAACTTAACTCTCCTACTCTTATACAGTTGGCTGAAGTCTAATTTCTTCCAAGAGTTAAAGGAGAGGGAGAGAAAAAACTTCTCTGATGTAAGAGAGCATTTCAGGTGACTCTGGAAGGTTGAACTGGTACAGGATAAGTGCTCAGATGAACTAGGACTCTACCTAGTAGGGGGAAAAAGTAAAGAAAAAAAGGAAGAAAATCTATTTGACTCAGGAAGCAAAAATAAATTTGCTACAAAGAAAAACAAAAATCGGGGGGATGCTGGGGAAGGAAAGAGAACATGCTCAGGGATAAATGGCTGATACTAATATGATGGATGGGGCTGATGCATAAACTCTCCAGAGAATAATAATATAAATTAACATTTATCAAATATTTATTAAATACCAGACAGTTCTGCTTAGCTTCTTGTTATTTAATCTTCATAACCCTCTATGTAATTAGCCCTATATTACAGATAAACTGAAGACAGAGGTTAAATAACTTGCCCAAGATCACACAGCTATTAAAGCATGGGACCAAGATTTGAACCCAAGCAGTTTGGCTCAAGAGCCTCTGCTCTTATATGCCTCCTACCAGGGGATGTTCCGCACCTTCCTGATGATTTCCAAGCATCCTACCTATGAGGCTTCCAACAGTCTTCATGCTCAAAAAAACAAAAGGTGGCCATGGGTCTTCTGGTATATTTAACTCCTCTAAGTTATTATGGAAGCCAAGGTAGAACAGATTCCTGATGTCTAATTCCTACCACAACTCACTATCAGCTCCCACTCCAGGCAGCAGCTGGGGTTTGCCTAATTCATGTCTGATTTTCTCAACTGCTGTTTTGCTCCCTTGCCTCACCTGGAAGACATTGCTTTTGTGGCCGCTCTCAAAGTCCAGTACTGGCTGCCGCCGCACCCAGTCCCAAACCACCACTTTTAGGTCATCGCTGCCACTGGCCAGCCAGGTGCCGCGCTGGTTAAAGTGCAGGGTATTGACACAACCAGTATGGCCCTCAAGCCCATGCTGCAGGCGGAAACGCTGCACAAAGACTCTTGCCCCACAAGCCTCATATACAAAGCGGGCACTTGATCCCAGCTCCCGCTCTCGAAGGGCAGGAAGGGCTTGCCAGCGAGGTCGGGGCAGGGCTGATGTCTCAGAGGACACCCAGTCCTCTAGGGCCCGCTCATCATCTGATGAGTCCTGGTCACGGTTGGCCCGCTTGCGCTGTACACGGCGCCGAGGATGCTCTTCTTCTTCCTCCTCTTCTTCCTCCTCTTCTTCTGAGCGGTCATGGACTTGGTTTTCATCATTGATGGAGTAATGGCCAGTGTCCTCCATGCTGTCAGAGTCCTTGTCTTCACCTGAGCTCTCTGTATCTGTGCCTCGACTTTCTGTGCTGGTGCGGTTGGGGCCACCCTCATCCCCGGTCAAGCTCAAGCTCAGGTCTGAGGCCTCCACTTCAATGCCTGAGGATGTCTCCCTTCCCTCCTCAGCTCCAGACATCTCCTCTGGACTGCTTGACAGGCTTCCTGCATGTTAGTGAGGAATGGGTGGTGAGGGGGAAAAAAATAAGGAAATAGGACAGTGATCAGAAGGATTTTCCCTCCTTAGTCTAAGAAATCATCACATCAAAAGACCCAGAAACAAACTCTGGTCAAAGTGTTTTCATAACAAATGCTTACAGAGAGTACCTTCTGAGGGAGAATATTATAAAGGATGAGAAATTGAAAAGATTAAGATCAAAGCCACACACAAATAAAGGTGCTTCAACACAAGTGAAGAACTGCAGAACAACCTAAGATTCTAACAAATTCTCAAGAGGTACAGCATTGGATTGTATGAAAGTATGCCCGATACAACTACCTTAGGGCTCTGTTGTGCTGGATAGGCATCCATAGTTACAATAAATAACTAAACTGAATATAAGAGAAAAGAATAGCCATCCCCAGCAAGAGTTGGCATAGCCATCTTCTGAAGAAAGATGGAAAACAACTGATTAAAATCATTTTGACAAGAGATGAGGAGTTGGACTATTTCCCACTTCAAGAAAGCACTACTTAGCCCCCTAACTCTTAAATCCTAAAGTTTCTTCCCCCAAAGTCCTAAAACCCACTAAGAATCCAAAAGGAGGCAGAAGAGACCAACAGGAATTGTGATCATTTGAGTAGGTTCTTGCTCACTGTTTGCTAATAAATGTATTCTGACTTACCTCCATTAATAATTTTAATACTATTTTTAGTTATAGGAATTCTTTATTGAGACAAAGTTTTATTAGGAAGCATACGTAAAAGTGACAAAAAGCAGGGATACTACAGTGGTACCTGAGGAGAAAAGTTCACCATCTTTTAGGTCTGCCATGTTGGTAGTTACAAAATAACTGGGTCACTTTGAGCGATGTAATCCCCTACAGTTAGATACTGCATTCTCCTATCTAACAGCCAAATCATATTCCAATGAGCACTCTGGCAATGTTGCAGAGCCACTGAACACAACTTCCAACATAAGGTCAAGGTGTGAAGAAAGGAAGGGAGAATAAAGATTTTAAACAATGCTCACGGCCACCGTTCCTCAGATGACTAAAAATTTTATCTTGCCAGAAATAAAGGCTGTTAGAAAAGGCAGACAAGCTATGGGTAACTCTGGTATGAGCTATTCAACTCCAATACCACACTGATATTTAAGGATTGAAGGTCAATGCACCTTACTGCTTAGTGATCTGGATTAGGGCATTTTCTAAAGATCTGTGAAGCAATGGTACACCTTTTCAATGAACTCTTGGGCAAAACCAAATAAAGAAAACAGTTAAATAATACAAATGCTTTGGTTCAAGTAGTGAGAGAAGGTTGGGAGACACATAAACAGCTCTTTTCAAAAAGCACCTCAACTAAGAACACAATGTGAAAACAACTGGGCTAGGAACTGGAAGAAAAAGAGGAAAAGCAGCAATTGCTGAGACTGCTACTATATGATGAGAAAGATTAATAGTTGCGGTTTTGAAATACATCTGGGTTTGAGATTGGGACTGGTGAGAAAAGATAAAACATCACACCTATCACTTCTATGGAGAAGGAAATATAAAATATCAAAACTTCTAGCACTTATTGTTAAAATTATGACAAACAAATTAAGATGCCTTTGGGGGCCTTAACACAATAACATATGGGCCAAAGCATATCACAAGCTCATCAAGAGGACCCGAACAGTCAATGACCAAGATCTACCTCAGGGATTGGGAATTTTTTTCTGTAAAGGATCAGATAGTCAAAATTTTAGGCTTCACAAGCCATATGGATCTCTGTCACAACTACTCAACTCCACTGTTGCAGCACAAAAGCAACCATAAACACTATGTAAATAAATGGGGCCTGACTGTTCCAACAAACTTTACGAAAACAGTGGCAGGCTGGATTTGGCCTGCAGGCCAGTTTGCCAATCCCTGATCTAGCTAATGGCCAAACTCCAAATCAATTGTATACCTCCAACCCTGCTAAAGCCCTGTGCCTTTCAACTAAGCCCAGCGAAAAATCTGAACCACTTTCCTTTACAGAAGATGAATGAATGGCAATGCTAAGAACAGAAACAAAGGGGCAATACAATACCAATCACATCAACTAGAATTTAGCCTATAATCCTAACCTGCAAAGTGCTGAGGAATTCTGGACACTGGTCTGCCCAACTATATCCATTTGAAAGATGTTTCTCTTGTTTAGAAGTTGGCTCAGAGTTGAGGCATTGGACGAATAACCCAGATAGTAGCTATACTCTATCAGAATCTTGATATTCTGCCTTCAGATCTGCCCTAGACCCAATGGTTTAACACTTGGTAGCACTGGCCCTAAAAAAAGAAAGAAAGGGAGGGAGGGAGGGAGGGAGGGAGGGAAGGAAAGAAGGAAGGAAAGAAGGAAGGAAGGAAGCAAGCAAGCAAGCATGCCCCAATTCCAGCTGGTTTAGGTTATAACCTCTTGTCCTACCTAATATCTCTATCAAACTGTGATCTGCCATGGAAAGAGACCTCTCATTACAACTGGAGAATCTCACTTTCCCAACAACTCCCTGTTCCCACCACCAATTGAATCTTCTTTTTCTCCTTTATTAACAGCATCTCCTAGGTTTTGTTCACCCTTACAACCTTTCAGAATTCCAAACCACCTGACCTCTTCGAGGCACAGCTCTATTATTGATCTTCTGAAAAAACTCAGAAAGTTGAAGGAGCAAAAGTACTAAACAGGCCAAGGTGTTTCCTGTGTAATTTTCTATACTCAAAACAACAAAGGAAGGTTTCACTCTTAGGAAAGATTTCCTTCCCTCCACTAAAATCCAGGTCTCCACTCTCTTTGGGGGAGGAGGAGAACCTCAGTAGATAGCAAAAAATAGCTTCACTTTCATTCTGGCCCCTTACCATTAGCTAAGTCTGTTTTGCCATCTGTGCTGCTCCCTTTGCTGGACATCTTGAATGATGTTTATTGTAGCCAGCCTGGATATGGGAGAGGAAGAAAATGAAACAATTAGGAAACAATCTGGGAAAAAAGATAAAAAGGACAAGGAGATTTAACAATGTATAGCCTTTGTCATTTTTATAAAAAGTGTTTGTGCTCAACAGGGCTTCTCAGCTGCTGAAAATCACATCAGATTACGCCCCCCCCCCCCCCCCCCCCCCCCCCCCCCCCCCCCCCCCCCC